>NC_090385.1:2473311-2570053 GCF_036365525.1 Heterodontus francisci | reverse complement strand
ATCACTCTCACTCTTGCTCCTCTCTGACGCTCTCCTCCCACTCCCGCCTGTGTGCGTTGTGTCAGCTCACACTCCCCCCCCCCCCTGCGTGCGTCTTGCCCCGCGCTCTCACCCACCTATATCATCTATCACTCACTCTCCCTCACACACTCAGCACTCACACCCACTCCCACGCCTCACCTCACACACACACTCCACTCACACACTCCTCACACTCTCTCTCACACTCTCCCTCTCACACACACTCACACTCCACTACACTCTCTCTCACACTCTCACTCACTCACCTCTCTCTTCACTCTCTCCATCTCACACTCACTCTCTCACACACTACCACACACACATCATCACACTCGACACCCTCTATCACTCTCTCTCACTCTCTACCCTCTATCTCTCTCTCTCATCACTCATCTCTAACACTCTCTCACTCTCTCAATCTCTCTCACTCTCTATCATCTCTATCTCTCTCCCAGGCCCACTCTCTCTCACACTCACTCCTCTATCTCTCACACTCATCTCTCTCTCTCTCCTCTCTCTATCCTCTATCTCTCACTCTCTATCTCCCTCTATCTCTCTCCCTCCATCTCTATCTCTCTCTCTCTCCCTCTATCTCTCTCCTCCTCTCTATCTCTATCTCTCTCTCTCCCTCTATCTCTATCTCTCTCTCTCCTCTATCTCTCTCTCTCCCTCTATCTCTCTCCCTCCATCTCTATCTCTCTCTCTCCCTCTATCTCTCATCTCCCTCTATCTCTCCCTCCATCTCTATCTCTCTCTCTCACTCTCCTCTCTATCTCTCTCTCTCCCTCTATCTCTATCTCTCCTCTATCTCTCTCTCCTCCATCTCTATCTCTCTCTCTCCCTCTCTCTCCATCTCTATCTCTCTCTCTCCTCCATCTCTATCTCTATCTCTCTCTCTCCCTCTATCTCTCTATCTCTATCTCTATCTCTCTATCTCTCTCCTCATCTCTATCTCTCTCTCTCCCTCTCACTCTCTATCTCTATCTCTCCCTCTCTCTCCTCCTCTCTATCTCTATCTCTCTCTCTCCCTCTATCTCTCTATCTCTCCTCTATCTCTATCTCTCCCTCTATCTCTCTCCTCCATCTCTATCTCTCTCTCTCCCTCTATCTCTCTCCCTCCATCTCTATCTCTATCTCTCCCTCTATCTCTCTATCTCTATCTCCCTCTATCTCTCTCTCTCCCTCTATCTCTCTCCCTCCATCTCTATCTCTATCTCTCTCTCTCCCTCTATCTCTCTATCTCTATCTCTCCCTCTATCTCTCTCCTCCATCTCTATCTCTCTCTCTCCTCTATCTCTCTCTCTCTATCTCTCCTCTATCTCTCTCCCTCCATCTCTATCTCTATCTCTCTCTCTCCTCTATCTCTCTATCTCTATCTCTCCCTCTATCTCTATCTCTCCTCTATCTCTATCTCTCCCTCTATCTCTCTCCCTCCATCTCTATCTCTCTCTCTCCCTCTATCTCTCTATCTCTATCTCTCCCTCTATCTCTCCCTCTATCTCTCTCCCTCTATCTCTCTCCTCCATCTCTATCTCTCTCTCTCCCTCTATCTCTCTATCTCTATCTCTCCCTCTATCTCTCTCTCTCTCCTCCATCTCTATCTCTCTCTCTCCCTCTATCTCTCTATCTCTATCTCTCCTCTATCTCTCTCTCTATCTCTCCTCTATCTCTATCTCTCCTCTATCTCTCTCCTCCTATCTCTATCTCTCTCTCTCCCTCTATCTCTCTATCTCTATCTCTCCCTCTATCTCTCTCTCTCCCTCCATCTCTATCTCTATCTCTCTCTCTCCTCTATCTCTCTATCTCTCCCTCTATCTCTATCTCTCCCTCTATCTCTATCTCTCCCTCTATCTCTCTCCCTCTATCTCTATCTCTATCTCTCCCTCTATCTCTCTATCTCTATCTCTCCCTCTATCTCTCTCTCTCCCTCCATCTCTATCTCTATCTCTCTCTCTCCCTCTATCTCTATCTCTCCCTCTATCTCTCTCTCTCCTCTATCTCTATCTCTCCTCTATCTCTATCTCTCCCTCTATCTCTATCTCTATCTCTCTCTCTCCTCTATCTCTCTATCTCTATCTCTATCTCTCCCTCTATCTCTATCTCTCCCTCTATCTCTCTCCCTCCATCTCTATCTCTCTCTCTCCCTCTATCTCTCTATCTCTATCTCTCCCTCTATCTCTCTCTCTCCCTCCATCTCTATCTCTATCTCTCTCTCTCCCTCTATCTCTCTCTCTATCTCTATCTCTCCCTCTATCTCTATCCTCTATCTCTCTCTCTCCTCTATCTCTATCTCTCTCTCTCCCTCTATCTCTATCTCTCCCTCTATCTCTCTCCCTCTATCTCTATCTCTATCTCTATCTCTCTCTCTCCCTCTATCTCTCTATCTCTATCTCTCCCTCTATCTCTCTCTCTCCCTCCATCTCTATCTCTATCTCTCTCTCTCCCTCTATCTCTCTCTCTATCTCTATCTCTCCCTCTATCTCTCTCCCTCTATCTCTATCTCTCCCTCTATCTCTCTCCCTCTATCTCTATCTCTATCTCTATCTCTCTCTCTCCTCTATCTCTCTATCTCTATCTCTCCCTCTATCTCTCTCTCTCCTCCATCTCTATCTCTATCTCTCTCTCTCCCTCTATCTCTCTCTCTATCTCTATCTCTCCCTCTATCTCTCTCCCTCTATCTCTATCTCTCCCTCTATCTCTCTCCCTCTATCTCTATCTCTATCTCTATCTCTCTCCTCTATCTCTCTATCTCTATCTCTCCCTCTATCTCTCTCTCTCCCTCCATCTCTATCTCTATCTCTCTCTCTCCCTCTATCTCTCTCTATCTCTCTCTCTCCCTCTATCTCTCTCTCTATCCCTCTATCTCTCTCCCTCTATCTCTATCTCTCCCTCTATCTCTCTCCTCTATCTCTATCTCTATCTCTCTCCTCTATCTCTATCTCTATCTCTCCCTCTATCTCTATCTCTCCCTCTATCTCTCTCCCTCTATCTCTATCTCTCCCTCTATCTCTCTCCCTCTATCTCTATCTCTATCTCTCTCCCTCTATCTCTATCTCTATCTCTATCTCTCCCTCTATCTCTCTCCCTCTATCTCTATCTCTCCCTCTATCTCTCTCCCTCTATCTCTATCTCTATCTCTCTCCCTCTATCTCTATCTCTATCTCTATCTCTCCCTCTATCTCTCTCCCTCTATCTCTATCTCTCCCTCTATCTCTCTCCCTCTATCTCTATCTCTATCTCTCTCCCTCTATCTCTCCCTCTATCTCTCTCCCTCTATCTCTATCTCTATCTCTCTCCCTCTATCTCTATCTCTATCTCTCCCTCTATCTCTCTCCCTCTATCTCTATCTCTCCCTCTATCTCTCTCCCTCTATCTCTCTCCCTCTATCTCTATCTCTCCCTCTATCTCTCTCCCTCTATCTCTATCTCTCCCTCTATCTCTCTCCCTCCATCTCTATCTCTATCTGTCTCTCTCCCTCTATCTCTCTATCTCTATCTCTCCCTCTATCTCTCTCCCTCCATCTCTATCTCTATCTCTATCTCTCTCTCTCTCCCTCTATCTCTCTCTCTCCCTCTATCTCTCTCCCTCCATCTCTATCTCTATCTCTCTCTCTCTCCCTCTATCTCTATCTCTCCCTCTATCTCTCTCCCTCTATCTCTATCTCTCCCTCTATCTCTCTCCCTCCATCTCTATCTCTATCTGTCTCTCTCCCTCTATCTCTCTATCTCTATCTCTCCCTCTATCTCTCTCCCTCCATCTCTATCTCTATCTCTATCTCTCTCTCTCTCCCTCTATCTCTCTCTCTCCCTCTATCTCTCTCCCTCCATCTCTCTCTCTCCCTCTATCTCTATCTCTATCTCTATCTCTCCCTCTATCTCTCTCTCTATCTCTCTATCTCTCTCTCTATCTCTCTCTCTCCCTCTATCTCTCTCCCTCTATCTCTCTCTCTCCCTCTATCTCTCTATCTCTATCTCTCTCCCTCCATCTCTATCTCTCCCTCCATCTCTATCTCTCTCTCTATCTCTCTCTCTCCCTCTATCTCTCTCCCTCTATCTCTCTCTCTCCCTCTATCTCTCTATCTCTATCTCTCTCCCTCCATCTCTATCTCTCCCTCCATCTCTATCTCTCCCTCTATCTCTCTCTCTATCTCTCTATCTCTCTCTCTATCTCTCTCTCTCCCTCTATCTCTCTCCCTCTATCTCTATCTCTCCCTCTATCTCTCTCCCTCCATCTCTATCTCTATCTGTCTCTCTCCCTCTATCTCTCTATCTCTATCTCTCCCTCTATCTCTCTCCCTCCATCTCTATCTCTATCTGTCTCTCTCCCTCTATCTCTCTATCTCTCTCTCTCTCCCTCTATCTCTCTCTCTCCCTCTATCTCTCTATCTCTATCTCTCTCTCCCTCTATCTCTCCCTCTCTCTCTCTGCGCATGTGCGGTTCCAGCCGGGGAAGATGGCGGATGGCGGGCTCTCTCTCAAGGGGCTGCGGGCCCAGCGCGGTAAGGAGGCGAAACCGGGCCTGGGGAACCTGCTGAACCCGTCCCGGGAAACCGGCCCGGAGTCCCTCCCGGACTCTCCTCTCCCTGAGCGCCGGTAACAGCCGCCCGGAGACCGGGGGTGGGGGAGGGGGTGATGGGGCCTTCGCTCTGCCCGGGTTTGGCTTTCACCCCGGCCGTACCCGGGAGCAGTGAAGCTGCGGGATGGAATGGTCATCAAATAATGGAGAGTGGCCGGAGGGAAACCTGGGGAGAGTGAGGGCCGGGAGAGTGAGGGCAGGGAGAGTGAGGGCAGGGAGAGTGAGGGCCGGGAGAGTGAGGGCCGGGAGAGTGAGGGCAGGGAGAGTGAGGGCAGGGAGAGTGAGGGCCGGGAGAGTGAGGGCAGGGAGAGTGAGGGCAGGGAGAGTGAGGGCAGGGAGAGTGAGGGCCGGGAGAGTGAGGGCAGGGAGAGTGAGGGCCGGGAGAGTGAGGGCCGGGAGAGTGAGGGCCGGGAGAGTGAGGGCAGGGAGAGTGAGGGCCGGGAGAGTGAGGGCCGGGAGAGTGAGGGCAGGGAGAGTGAGGGCAGGGAGAGTGAGGGCCGGGAGAGTGAGGGCAGGGAGAGTGAGGGCCGGGAGAGTGAGGGCAGGGAGAGTGAGGGCCGGGAGAGTGAGGGCCGGGAGAGTGAGGGCCGGGAGAGTGAGGGCAGGGAGAGTGAGGGCCGGGAGAGTGAGGGCAGGGAGAGTGAGGGCAGGGAGAGTGAGGGCAGGGAGAGTGAGGGCCGGGAGAGTGAGGGCAGGGAGAGTGACCGCTGGCAGAGTGAGGGCAGGGAGAGTGAGGGCCGGGAGAGTGAGGGCCGGGAGAGTGAGGGCCGGGAGAGTGAGGGCAGGGAGAGTGAGGGCCGGGAGAGTGAGGGCCGGGAGAGTGAGGGCCGGGAGAGTGAGGGCAGGGAGAGTGAGGGCCGGGAGAGTGAGGGCAGGGAGAGTGAGGGCCGGGAGAGTGACCGCTGGCAGAGTGAGGGCAGGGAGAGCGACCGCTGGCAGAGTGAGGGCAGGGAGAGCGACCGCTGGCAGAGTGAGGGCCGGGAGAGCGACCGCTGGCAGAGTGAGGGCCGGGAGAGCGACCGCTGGCAGAGTGAGGGCCGGGAGAACAGTCTGGCTAAAGGGACAGGGACTGACTCTGGGGATAGAGACTGGAGAAACAGGGATTGTTCTCCTTACAGCGGAGAAGGTTAAGGGGAGATTTAATAGAGATGTTCAATATCATGAAGGGGTTTTGATAGAGTAAATAAGGAGAAACTGTTTCCAGTGGCAGGACGTTCGATAACCGGAGGACACAGATTTAAGGTAATTGGCAAATAGACCAGAGAGGAAATTAGACTTTTTTAATGCCGTGAGTTGTTCTGACCTGAAACGCGCTGCCTGGAATATCGGAAGCAGATTCACTAGTAACTTTCAGAAGGGAATTGGATAAATAATTGAAAAGGAAACATTATCAGCTCTATGGGGAAAGAGCAGGTGGAGAGGAACTAATCAAAGAGCCAGCAGAGGTACAGTGGGCCCAATGGCCTCATGCTATATTATAGAATTGTGCGAGCTATAGCCTGCAGACAGTTATGAATTATTAGGATTCATCACAATTATTCTTGAAGTAGCAGTGAATAAAGTTTCATTTTAAAAGGAAATATAAGAGCAAAAAATAAAACTGCAAATCTGTATCAAAACTAAGTGCTGGAACCTCAGCATCTGTAGAGGGAGGAAAGGGGGTTCATGGTTTGGTTATGGGCGGGTGGTGGTAGAGTTCATGCTTAAACCTGGGACGTTAACCAGTCTTCATCCTCTGGAAAAGTTCTTGGAGTTGCCGGGAACAGACTGAGAGTTGCTATGTTACTTTATCCAAAATATTGCATTTACGCTTTTAAAGTGCAATGATTGGAATGTTCCCACTTTAATCTACCCAGTGCCAGCTAGTTTTTGCATGTTTGCTATTTCATGTATGGTTTTACCTTTTGAAATGATAGCTGTGACAGTGAGGTATTGTCTGAAAGATCCAGCAGCCCTTCCAGCTGAGGAGTTTTCCATAGCAGTTTAATGGATGGTGTGTGGTCACCTCAAGGCCTGATATAGAAAGCTTTGACGAGATTAAGGCAGCGATTCTGGTCCATTTGCGTGGACAAAATTTTGCAAATGATCTGAATGTACCTTTCAATATCACATCATGTTTTATAATTGTTCCATGTTCCTCAGTAACTCTTCCTGCCTATATTAACTTGCCCAAGATGTGAGAAACAGTTCTGTGAATAAATCAGCATCGTGTTAGGCTAGGGATTTAGGTCTTGCGTGTTTCCTGTTGAGGAAAAAATGAGGTTCTGCTAAACGACATGGAGAAAAACACCGACTGCATTGATAAATGCCTTAGCTATCAATACTGCAAGAAAGATTAATAGTTCAATGCTTTAAGCCCAGTGCTCACTTGAAATATTAACCCTGCAGCAAAAATGTTCCTGGAAAACTATCTAGAAACTTGTCTTAATTATTTTTATTACGATGTCTGCATATCTGATAGCAACGATTGGCTGTGTTTTGTTTGGGATGTCACAAGAACATTATTTATGGGCCAGGTTTTCATCTTCCACCCTCCATAAACTTAAGCTCATCCAAAACTCTGCTACCCATATCCTAACTCACATCAAGATCCCATTTCTCCATCGCCCCTGTGCTCGTTGACCTACTCTGGCTCCCGGTTGAGTAACATCTTGATCTTAAAATTCTTATCCTTGTTTTCAAATGCCTCTGTGGTATCACCCCTCCCTATCTCTGTAATCTCCTCCAGCCTCTCAACCCTCCCAGATATCTGCGCTTCTCTTAATCTGGCCTCTTGAGCCTCCCTGATTTTAATCGCTCCACCATTGGCGGCCGTGTCTTCAGCTCCCTGGGACCCTAAGCTCTGGGATTTCCTCCTGAAAACTCTGTCTCTCCCCCTCCCCCTCCCCTCCTTAATACTTTTGCTTCAAAACAATTTTGAAAAAAGGGAAACTAAATAATGTTGAGTGTCTCCATAGTCACAGATCTACCAGGTGTCACTTTCAGGTTCTCCACATCTCCTGACCCTGTGGACCCCACTCCCAGTTTACAGATGTGTTCTATAGGTTGCTGCCCACAATTTGTAAAGGGGATTCTCCCAGTTCAGAATCTCTTCCCCAATATTCCCCTCCAAATTCATACGCACTATTTCCCCCTTTAACCTACAATTTACAAAGTCTTCCCCAGTTCAGAGAGGGGCTCTTTCTCCCCAATTCTCTCTCCCCCCCGCCCCCCCATACAGCTATTTCCTGCTCCCACCCAAAATAAGAATAAGAATATAAAAAATAGGAGGCCATATAGCCCCTCAACCCTGCTTCATCATTTAATAGGATGATGGCTGATCTACCTCAACTCCATGATCCCCCCCCATCCATCCATCCCCCATCTCCATATCCCTTAATTCCCTGCTTTACCATGGAAGTGAACTCCTTGTTGTGGGCGGGAGTTTCTAGTCCATACTACCACCCACTGCACACAATTGGGTCCTTTAGTGCAGCAGTGGAGGACCATGAGGTCTGAGTTGCAACCAGGCATCACGGACATATTATTGAGAAGCCAAGCGCAGCAATATCCCTATTGAATCCATTGGGACAGAAAGCTGGATGCTGCCTTGCCTCAGGAGCTGAATGATTTGGGTGCAGTGCCGATACAAGTAGCTTTTATTAATTTGCAATCATATTGATGGATTCCTGATATCCAAACGCCTGTCAGAATAAAATCATAAAATCTTAAGTTGTAAAAATTCCTTGAAGGTGAAGAAAAACGTAGGTGATTATTTTCTGTTTTAAAGCTCGCCCCTTTCGCCCCCCCATTCCAACCAACCAGACATCCAGATATTTCAGAACACAATGTAATTTCCTTTTGAATTCTTAGAAATGTCAGTTTTATTACTGCCTTGATGACCTTTCGATAGGTTGTCTCACTGCTGGAGCACTAACTCCCAGCGAGCAACAGATGTAGAGCACAGGCAGACTCGATTTCTCCCCCCACTGCCCACCAGCCAGCCAGCTACCGAATCGCTTTGAGAAATCACGTGGCTGGCTGAATTTCCATCCTGGTTACGTTGAGGTGATGCAGCTCCGCCCAGATGATTTGCAGTGGAGCTGCACAGGTTTATTCTGTAAAGTCAGTGCGGTAAGAGGCAGTCTTCATGGTTGAAATACATCTGAGCAGTTTAAAATAACAAATATCTAGTAAGATATATAAAAAGAGACTGTTCTGAGTAAAATGCGCTTCTCTTCTCCCCCTCCCCAGTCAACCACACCCTCTAAAACTTCCGTTATCTCCAATGCTATGACAAAGGTTTTTAAAATTCATCCTAGGGATGTGAGCGTCGCTGGTTATGCCAGCATTTATTGCCCATCACTAATTGCTCTTGAGAGGTGGTGCTGAGCCGTCGTCTTCAACCATGTAATAAAGGTACACCCACAATGCTGTTAGGAGGGAGTTCCAGGATTTTGCTGCAGAGACAGTGAAGGAACGGCGATATAGTTCCAAGTCAGGATGGTTTGTGGCTTGGAGGGGTATTTGCAAGTGGTGGTGTTCCCGCATGTCTGCTGCCCTTGTCCTTCTAGGTGGTAGAGGTTTGGAAGGGATTGGAAGGTGCTGTTGAAGGAGCCTTGGTGCGTTGATGCAGTGCATCTTGTAGATGGTACACACTGCTGCCACTGTGTGTCGGTGGTGGAGGGAGTGAATGTTTGTAGATGGGGTGCTAATCAAGTGGGCTGCATCGTCCTGGATGGTGTCGAGCTTCTTGAGTGTTGTTGGAGCTGCACCCATCCAGGCAAGTGGAGAGTATTCCATCATACTCCTGACTTGTGCCTTGTAGATGGTGGACAGGCTCTGGGGAGTCAAGCGGGGAGTTACTTGCTGCAGATTTGCATTTATATAGCACCTTTCACACCCTCAGGACGTTCCAAAGCACTTTACAGCCAATGAAGTACTTTTTGAAGTATTTTCACTGTGTGATCATAGAATGGTTACAGCACAGAAGGAGGCCATTTGGCCCATCATGTCCACGCCAGCGCTCTAAGAGCTACTCGGCTAGTCCCAATCCCCTTGCTTGTTTGTGATCTGATCTTATCATCTCATTGTGTTAGTGCCTTGCTGGAAGCTGAATGCAGTGTTATCTAGTAAATAACTAGATTGTTAGAGTGAAGTACAGATAATAAATATTGGCCTTTGAACAATATTTGTCAGTGTGTAAGTACTGTGATTGGCCTGCTTTACCAATGGATGCTGGTCGATTAGCACGGTCACACAGACAGCTGTTGAAGGAGGCCTATGGAACTTGAATACTTGAACACAGCACTCGAAGCTTATAAGCTGTGTTAAAAGAAAACCAGAAATGCTGGATTGCACAGGTCTATCAGTGTCTGATAGAGAAAAGACAGGTGTAAATCCTTTCTCCAAAATGGAAGAGAAAGCAACCATATGATAGGATTGAGGTGGAGGGAGAGAGAGCAAGCAAAGATTCTTTGAGATGAAAAACTGAGGGAAGATAGGCAGAGATCTTGGTGAAAAGACATTACAAAAACAAGATGTGAAAATAGCTAAAGAGGCATGGAAAGAAAAGAAAGATTTGAATTTTGATAGCCCCCTCCACAACCACAGGACTTCCCAAAGTGCTTCACAGCCAAGAGTGCACTTTTGGAGTGTAGTCACTGTTGTAATTTGGGAAAGATGCATTATTTTTTAGAAGTGCCCCAAAATATGATGAAGTTAATCGGAAGTAGGATCAAATTCAGGAAAATGGAGGCAGGTGGCTGAGATCTGGTTGGTAAAGTCAGTATTATGCTCAGAGAGCTACACATCCAACTCTTGATTTTTATCTGTTTACCTCCCCCCTCCACCTCTCAATTTCTGTGCATTCCTATAAGAGGGCTTACTTATTTTTCAGTTTCCAGTCCTGATAAAGGAGCCACACAAATTGAGAATTGGAACAGAAAATGCTCATTGGAAGCAAAGGTTAAGGACTTGTGGGGGTGGGGGGGGGGGGGAGGCGGGCAGGGTATGCGTGGGGGTGACTTGGAAAGGCAAGTTTGGGACTAAAAGCAGAAAACACTTCAGAATGAGAAACATTTGCAGTGATCTCTGGGCCAGTAGTGGAGGTAAAAACTCTGATATCATTGAAGAGACAGTTGGATGTTGTATTGGTGGCAGTGGAATTATCTGTGGAAAGGCCATTTACATCAGCCTGTGCTCATTTGGCTCAACATGCGGAAGGTTCTTGGTTCAAACTCCATTCCAAAGACGTGAGCCCCCAATCTGGGTTAACAAATTTATTAGAGTTTTTTTGAGGATGTAACTAGTAGGGTAGATAAAGGGGAACCAATAGATGTAGTATACTTGGATTTCCAAAAGGCGTGCGATAAGGTACCGCACGAAAGGTTAATGCACAAGATAAGGACTTATGGAGTTGGGGGTGATGTATTAGCATGGAAGGAGGACTGGTTAACAGATAAGCAGAGAGTAGGAATAAATGAGGTATTTTTGGGTTGGCAGGCTGTGACTAGTGGATTGCCTCAAAGATCAGTGCTAGGGCCTCAGCTATTTACAATCTATATTAATGACTTAGGCAAACAGATCGAGAGTAATGGATCTAAGTTTGCTGACGATATAATGTTAAGTGGGAATGTAAGCTGTGAGGAGGATATAGACAGGCTCAGTAAGTGGGAAACAAGGTGACAGGTGGAGTATAATGTGAGGAAGTGTGAGGTTATTCACTTTGGTAGGAAGAATAGAAAAGTGGAATTTTTTAAAAAGGCATGAGATTTGTAAATGTTGATGTTCAGAGGGTGTACTCACAGCGAACACAGAAAGTTAGCATGCAGGTACAGCAAGCAGTTAAGAAGGAAAATGGTATGTTGGCCTTTTATTGCAAGGGGATTGGCGTACAAGACTAAGGAAGTTTTGCTACAAAACTTTGGTGAGACCACACCTGGAGTACTGTGTACAGTTTTGGTCTCCATTTCTAAGGAAGGAGCATTGGTACAGTGAAGGTTCAGTCGATTAGTTCCTGGGATTAGGGGGCTGTCCTATGGTGAGAAACTGAGTAAATTGGTCCTATATTCTCTGGAGTTTCGAAGAATGAGAGGCAATCTCAATGATACACACAAGATTCTGAAGGGGCTTGACTGGGTAGGCACTGAAAGGAGTTTCCCCTGGCTGGGGAATCTAGAACACAAGGGCACAGTACCAGAATAAGGGGTTGATCAATTAGGACTGAGATGAGAAATTTCTTCACTCAAAGGGTTGTGAATCTTTGGAATTCTCTACACCAGAGGGTTGTAGATGCTCCATCATTGAATATATTTAAGGCTGAGGTAGACAGATTTTTCATCTCTCAGGGAGTCAAGTGATATGGGGAGCGGGCAGGAAACTGGAGTTGAAACCTAAGATGAGCCATGATCGCATTGAATGGCAGTACAGGCTCAAGACACCTACTCGTATTTCTTATGTTCTTATGACCTTCAGCACTGTACTGAGGGAGCACTGCACTATTGGAGGTTCTGTCTGCCTGTTCAGGTTGAAGTAAAAGGTCTCGTGACATTATTTGAAGAAAACCAAGGGAGTTTTTCCTGGGGTCATGGCAAACATTTGGCTCTCAAACTAACGCCAGCAAAGGCAGGTTAACTGGACATTTAATGCATTTCTGTCTCTGACACTGTTGTTGACTGTTACTTTTGCCTACCAAACAGGGACTACACTCCAAAAGTAATTCAGTGACCAGGGAGCACTTTGGTACGTTCTGAGGACGTGAAAGGTGCTGTCTAAATGAAAGTTAGGGCCCTTTAGACCAAGCAATCTGACCTACTCTACTATTTGTGCTTACAGTTCTTGTCGTATTTTCCTATTTAAATTTTACGCATTGGGGGGTTTGGGAAGAACACTATCTTGGAATTATCACTGTATTGGTAGATAAATCCCAAACCACTATTATTGGTATCTGTGACCTGAGATCTATGAAAATTATTAGGAAATGGGTTTTAAACTTTGGATTGAGCCTCTACGATCGGCACCTGAGTAACCCACAGACAAGAAAATCTTTATGCCCCGACATGGCAAATGGCTTCCCTATCCACAGCTGTCTTTCAGATCAGACACTGAATAGAAGCCTTGCCCTATTCAACCTATTTTAACTTTGAGTAGTTTATATGTTCCTTTCTGAGATCCCCACTGCAGCTTTCTGCCACTAGCCTTGTTATCATTATCCATGTCGCTCTGATCTGTCTGCTGGAAATGTGCAAGCTGTCCTTGCCCCCAGTTGTTGATGCCCCCAGACTTTACTGTTTCCACACCATACTCCACTCAACAATGTTCAGAACCATCTTTGAAGATGGCAGGATAAATTGATAAGGTGATTAGAGCATGTGAGATCCTTGGCTTTATTAGAGGAATAGAGTACAGAAGCAAGGAAGTTATGCTAAACCTTTATAAAACACTGGTTCAGCCACAGCCGGAGTATTGTGTCCAACTTTGGGCACCACACTTCAGTCAAGGCCTTAGAGAGAATGCAGAGGACGTTTCTGAGAATGGTTCCAGGGATGAAGGACTTTAGTTATGTGGAGAAACTGGGATTGTTCTCAGAGTAGGAAAGGTTAAGAGGAGGTTTAATAGAAGTGTTCAAAATCAAGGGTTTTGATAGAGTAAATAAGTAGAAACTGCAGTGGCAGGAGGGTCAGTAACCAGAAGACACAGATTAAAGATGTGAATCTTTTTTGACACAACGAGTTATGATCTGGAATGTGCTGCCTGAAAGGCGGTGGAAACAGATTCAATAGTAACTTTCAAAAGAGAATTGGGGAAAGAGCAGGGGACTGGGATTAATTGGGTAGCTTTTCCAAAGAGCCAGCACAGGAATGATGGGCTGAATAGTTTCTGTGTTGGAAGATTCCACGGTTCTAACTGATTGATGATCTGCTTATTGAAGGTAGTTATTGTCAAATAATTGTCTAAAGCAAAATAGGATCTCAATGTGTAGATTATACTCCAGTATCTCGCCACTGGAGCTAGCAGGCTCTCCACTTTGCAATGTACACATACATAAGAGAAATATTTTCAAAGATGTTCTTTAAGTCAGAAGATGGTTTAGTTGCTGCTGGACACTGGTGTCTGGGCAACAACAGTTCCTGCCTAGTCCTTTATTTCTACATTTATTTGCCTCAGGTTGGTTATAATTCCTTTCATTTTTCATACTGTAACTGGGCATGTATCCAGTCTATTATAATCAAGTGATGGAACAAACAGAATTATGTAATCAAAATTCAGTTGTTCTATTGAGCATAGTTCACAGCAGTAGGGTGTAGCAACAGCATGTAGCCAGTAGGGAATGTAAATTGGGTGGTTTTGACATTTTGCAATATTGTCTGTAGACTGTGCTCTCATTTAATGTGGCTGTTCTAAATCTGTGTGTTCTGAGCAATGTTGCTGCTGGGAAGTGGAACAGTTTTTTAAATCCACATGCAGTTATCCCAATGTCAGTATCAAGCCATGTATAGCATAGACCAAATCCTGATTAGAGCTTGCTGGACTCCACCAGAACAATTGATCTTCCTACCAATTCAACAGCGTCTCTCATTACCTTTCCATTCCAATATCAGCTCTATCTATGGCCTCCCTACATTACAAGTGTACCATCAGCATGAAGCTATGTTACTTCACTTCAACTCTTTTGTGTTAACGTAACCTGAATCTGGTGTTGCACCCTGACCTGACACCAGTGGAGAACAAGTTTGAGGAGACAGTCTTGTTCTTCTTCAGGCTCAGTATATGGGTCTTAATATCCAGTTGACACTACACAAGCTTGCCGTTGGTGTGAAGCTGAAACACCAGCATGAAACTTTTGTTGTAAATACATCTGAACGGACCAGAGAATCCTTCCCCAACTCCTGGGGGATAAACAAAATCTAGAAATGCCCCGAGTGGTTCTAGTGTACCAGCTTTCACTGGTCTCTGGCCCACTGGGTGAAGGGTTTGGCCAGGTTTACATTACAGGACTAATGCTAGCTCTCGATGCAAGAGCAAGAATTAGCAGATATATTTAGAGTTAGTGTCTGAGGTCGATAAGGTGTGTGGGCCATGAAACATCACAGAAATGCAAGTTGGTAAGGTGGAGGAATCTGTACGTGGTGTAAACTTTCAGCATCTCTAATTATCTCAGGGCATGCAACAACAAGAATGTGAATTTACCAGACTGATTCCTGGGATGGTAGGACTGACGTATGAGGAGAGATTGAGTCAGTTAGGATTATAGTCACTGGAGTTCAGAAGAGTGAGGGGGGATCGCATAAAAACCTATAAAATTCTAACAGGTGTTGACAGGGTAGATGCAGGAAGGATGTTCCTGATGGTGGGGGAGTCCAGAACCAGGGATCATAGTCTAAGGATATGGGGTAAACCTTTCAGGACTGAGATGAGGAGAAATTTCTTCGCCCAGAGAGTGGTGAGCCTGTGGAGTTCGCTAGCACAGAAAGCAGTTGATGCCAAAACATTGTATGTTTTCAAGAAGGAGTTAAATATAGCTCTTGGGTCTAAAGGGATCAAAGGATATGGGGCGAAAGCGGGAACAGGCTACTGAGTTGGATGATCAGCCATGATCATCATGAATAATGGAGCAGGCTCGAAGGGCCAAATGGCCTACTGCTCCTATTTTCTATGATTGGGATAGTCAAGATTGGGGTGGTGACAACACGGGTGAGGTCCCGGAGGACTGGAGAATTGCTAATGTTGTCCCCTTGTTTAAGAAGGGTAGCAGGGATAATCCAGGTAATTATAGACCGGTGAGCCTGACGTCAGTGGTAGGGAAGCTGCTGGAGAAGATACTGAGGGATAGGATCTATTCCCATTTGGAAGAAAATGGGCTTATCAGTGATAGGCAACATAGTTTTGTGCAGGGAAGGTCATGTCTTACCAACTTAATAGAATTCTTTGAGGAAGTGACAAAGTTGATGGATGAGGGAAGGGCTGTAGATGTCATATACATGGACTTCAGTAAGGCGTTTGATCGGGTTCCCCATGGTAGGTTGATGGAGAAAGTGAAGTCGCATGGGGTCCAGGGTGTACTAGCTAGATGGATAAAGAACTGGCTGGGCAACAGGAGACAGAGAGTAGCGGCAGCGCAGTGGTTAGCACCGCAGCCTCACAGCTCCAGGGACCCGGGTTCGATTCTGGGTACTGCCTGTGTGGAGTTTGCAAGTTCTCCCTGTGTCTGCGTGGGTTTTCTCCGGGTGCTCCGGTTTCCTCCCACAAGCCAAAAGACTTGCAGGTTGATAGGTAAATTGGACATTATAAATTGTCACTAGTATAGGTAGGTGGTAGGGAAATATAGGGACAGGTGGAGATGTTTGGTAGGAATATGGGATTAGTGTAGGATTAGTATAAATGGGTGGTTGATGTTCGGCACAGACTCGGTGGGCCGAAGGGCCTGTTTCAGTGCTGTATCTCGCATAAGATGATTTTATCACGTCTCGTGTGCAAAGGGATCAGAAATGTGTAGAACTAGTTTAGCTGTTTGTGCTTTCCCAGGTACTGCTGGTCTACAGGAAAATGTACACTTATGAGATTGGTATGTGGCAGAGGGTGTAATACTGTAATTATTAATGTAGTGCTGCCGCATGCCACATTACTCATAACTTGCCAACTTCAAGGCACGAAACCTACAAAGCTGAGGAGAGGGAAACCTGGGAATTCCATCAGTAGAGGAATAAAGAATAAATGGAGGTTGCCAATAGCAACCTCCATACCTGTCAGAATCAGAAGCGGGCAGCTCATGCGTTGAATATAATGTACTTTAGGCAAATTCCCTCTTGCAACAGCTGGAGGGACTGTAAGTAAAAGTACACACTATCATGCTCATCCCATTTTGCCACTGCATTTGCCCCTTTCGAATCTGAGCTCTATAGACTTTTCTTGACCCCTCAGTTTACCCTTGCTTCATGCTTGCTTGTCCTGCTACCGAGAGCGACATCACATCACTTGGCACAGCTCCCAGTGCTAGCTACTAATAATTATGTTACAATATGCTTCCCCCGGAACCAAGCAGTTGGCCTTTTCCAGATCACTGTTGCTATGTTCCCTTAGCCCTCCATGCTGTTCTGAATAGGAGTGCTCTGTTCATGTTCTGGGCCATCTTCTTACTAACCTCTCAAATTAACTTCTGAAAAATGAGCACTCTTCATTTGAGGTGCTAAATGTCTTTTGAGACTGTATGTTCATTTCAAGAAGTGTTCATGTCAGTGTTGCATCTGCATATCTGTTCACCTTTTCAGTAATGGCAGTGTTTCAAAGTTTAGAAAAGTTGATGGAGAAATTTCCTTTACCCTCACAAATAGCTGTTACTAATTGATCAGAAATGAGGATTTACACTGTTAGGTGAATACTATATTTTTGGAGTAGTAACTTGAAGGTATTATTGGATTATAGCTTATAAGAAGGTCATAACTGCAAGCTGAATGCTTAGCTATGGATTACTTGCTGTGATATAGAGTGTGGGAGTATTCTGTTCAAGTTTCTGCATTGTTGCACTCTCCCATCTCAGCTGAATGGTCTTATCTCCAGGTGCCATGCCACATTAGTAGGTTGTGTCTATGTCCATTCATCCTTGGTTTAGGTTAGTTTGTTAGGTGTTTTTGATGGGCTATGTCTTTGCTTGGGTGTGCACCTTGAAGGGCTGAATAGCCTGCTCTACTGATCAATCTATGATTTAGGTAGTCCTACTAAATTTCTAATGTACAAAGATCTGTGCATTAGAAGATTTGGGATCTGATGAACTGTTCTGATGAAAGGTCACTGACCTGAAACGTTAACTCTGCTTCTTGCTCCACAGATCCTGCCAGACCTGCTGAGTATTTCCAGCATTTTCTGTTTTTATTTCGTGTGAAACTTAGCGTGCGTTCCCTTGAGTTTGGATGACTGAGAGGTGATCTGATCGAGGTGCTTAGGATGATTACAGGATTTGATAGGGTAGATAGAGAAAAACTATTTGGTGGGGGGAATCCAGACCGAGGGAACATAAAATTAGAGATAGGCTGTTCAGGAGTGAAATCAGGAAACACTTCTTCACACTCAATGTAATGAAATGTGGAGTTTGCTTCCTAAAAAAGATGTGGATGTCGTGGGATGTCCGTTGGAGCTTTCAATATTGAGATTGACAGATTCCAGATGGGTAAGGGTATTGAGGGATATGGAACAAAGGCGGGTAAATGGATCAGCCATGATCTAATTGAATGGTGGAGCAGGCTCGAGGGGCAGAATGGCCCCTTGCTGTTCCTGTGTTCCTAAAGCATCATGCTGTTCCATACATGTGATGCGGTTTTGCGCCCTTGGATTTCTTTTCTTCTTCACTGAGTTTACAAGCTGTATATGAGTTCACCAAAGTTGCACCCCTGAGGTACTCACTGACAGAAGTAAACACATGACCCGCTGGGCTGAACACTACTGTGAGCTGTACTCCTGTGAGTTGGACATCTCCCAGTCTGTGCTCAATGCTGTCTGCAACTTCCTGTCATGGACAAGTCAGATAAAGAACCTTCATCACTGGAGCTTGAGAAGGCCATAGACTGCCTAGCAAACAAAAGGGCACTCGGCAAGGATAGAATCCCAGCCGAACCGCTCAAGCACAGAAAGTCCCATTTACTGTCACACCTTTATGATCTTCTCCACCTCTGCTGGAAAGTAGGCTCTGTTCCACAGGAGATGCATGTCGCCAAAATCATCACACTATACAAAAGCAATAGAGGAGACGGCAACAACTACAGGGGCATCTCACTCCTTAGCATCATGGGGAAGGTCTTTGCTAGGGTCATACTTATAGGACTCCATTTACTTGCTGACCAAGTGTACCCGGAAGCGCAGTGGGTCCACGGTGACAGACAATCTGTCCCTTGATACGGAGCTCAATACACACATAGGGAAAGCAGCTACCACCTTTGGCTGACTCTCAAAACACGCATGGGATAACAGCAAGCTGACCCTTAGGACCAAGCTGATGGTTTATAAGGCCTGTGTTCTCAGCACCTTGCTGTATGGCTGTGAAACATGGGAAACAAACAGCTACCAGGAAAAGAAGCTCAATAATTTCCATCTTTACTGTCTGCGGCGCATTGTGGATATATCCTGGCAGGACAAAATCACAAATGCGCCAGTCCTCTCAAAGGCAGAGCTCCCAAGTGTGTTGGCACTAATCAAACAGAGGCAGCTTCAGTGGATCGGACACATCAGCGGGATGGAAGACGGTCACATATCCAAGGACTGTGTGTATGGTGAGGTAGCCGGGGCCAGACGACCAATGGGGCGCCCAAAGCTCCGCTTCAAGGATGCTTGCAATCATGACATAGTCAGAGTCATAGTCATTTACGGCATACAAGGAGGCCATTTGACCCTTCAAGTCCATGACTGCTCTCCACAGAGCAATCAAGTCAGTCCCACTCCTCCGCTGATCCTCGTAATCCTGCAAGTTTATTTTCTTCAAGTACCCATCCAATTAATTTCCTTTTGAAATCACTGACTGTCTCCGCTTCCACCATCCTCGTAGGCAGTGAGTTCCAGATCATTACCACTCGCTGCGTAATAAAGTTCTTCACATTCCCCCTGTATCTCCTGCCCAAAATCCTCAATCTGTGTCCCCTAGTCCTTGCACCATCAGTTAATGGGAACAGTTTTTCCTTGTCTAACTTATCTAAGCCTGCCATAATTTTGTATACCTCTATCAAATCTCCCCTCAATATCCTTTACTCCAGGGAGAACAATCCCAGCTTTTCCAACTTAACCTTGTAACTAAAATCCCTCATTCACAGAATCACAGAATAATACAGTGCAGAAGAGGCCCTTCGGCCCATCGAGTCTGCACCGATGCATTAAAACACCTGACCTGTCTACCTAATCCTATTTGCCAGCACTTGGCCCATAGCCTTGAATGTTCTGACGTGCCAAGTGCTTATCCAGGTACTTTTTAAAGGATGTGAGGCAACCTGCATCTACCACCCTCCCAGGCAGTGCACTCCAGACCATCACCACCCTCAGGGTAAAAAAGGTTCTTCCTCGTCCCCCTTAAACCTCCCGCCCCTCACCTTAAACTAGTGACCCCTCGTAACTGACCCTTCCACCCTGTCCATGCCCCTCATAATCTTGTACACCTCAATCAGGTCACCCCTCAGTCTTCTCTGCTCCAGTGAAAACAACCCAAGCCTATCCAACCTCTCTTCATAGCTTAAATGTTCCATCCCAGGCAACATCCTGGTGAATCGCCTCTGCACCCCCTCCAATGCAATCACATCCTTCCTATAATGTGGCGACCAGAATTGCACACAGTACTCCAGTTGTAGCCTTCCCAAAGTTCTGTACAACTCCAACATGACCTCCCTGCTTTTATAATCTATGCCTCGATTGATAAAGGCAAGTGTCCCATATGCCTTTTTCACCACCCTATTAACCTGCCCTTCTGCCTTCAGAGATCTATGGACAAACACGCCAAGGTCCCTTTGTTCCTCGGAACTTCCCAGTGTCAGGCCATTCATTGAATATTTCCGTGTCACATTACTCCTTCCAAAGTGTATCACCTCACACTTTTCAGTGTTAAATTCCATCTGCCACTTTCTGGAACCATTCTGGTAAATCTCCTTTCCACCCTCTCAAGGACCCTCACATCTTTCCTAAATTGTGGTGACCAGAACTGACACGATATTCTAGTTGTGGCCTGACCAGAGTTTTATAAAGGTTCAGCATAACTTCCCTGCTTTTGTAAGCAATGTCTCAATTTATGAAGTCCAAGATCCCATATGCTTTGCTAACCACTCTCCTTATGTCCTGCCACTTGCAACGATCGATGCACATGCATCCCCAGGTCCCTCTGTTCCTGAGCACTCTTTAGAACTGTGCCATTAAATATATATTGCCTCACCCTAACCCTTCTGCCAAAATGCATCACCTGACACTTGTCAATATTAAATTCCATCTGCCACTTGTCTGCCCATTCTGCCAGCCTATGTCCTGTTGCAGGCGGTTTGCACTATCCTCACTGTTTGCCACTCCTAGTATCATTGACAAATTTTGATATTCATCTCTTCCACTTTCCCACTCAGAGGCTGTGAGAGCAATGAGTCTCCTCTTTGTTAATCATGTACACAGTTCACCCATGCAGATCACCAAACTGAACAAGTAAATGATCTACACATAAAAAAGTTAATTAAAAATGTTTTTTTTTTGGAAATTGTTAGATTCATTCAAGCTTTAGCCAATGGCCAACTTATTGTACTTTACTTTGAGCAATATAAAGACAGTTAAATTATGGAACTCATTTGAAAAGATCAGGAAATCAAAGAAGTCTATACCAATGAGTTTGCAATAGCAGGACCACGCATCTTGGGAAATGTTTTTACGGTGCAACACCAGTTTCCAATCGCTGCTGCTTTCAGAAAACAAGCACAGCCCAAGAAACAATATACTTAAACAAGTATGCACCTTCTATTTATACACTAAACTGTCAAATGACCAACTGAGTAACAAACATCTTTTATACCTACACAGTTTTATGCTTGTAAACATTATAACCATCAATACATCAAAACTGTCACTTTTTGAAAAGTAATTGGACTGGAGAACAGGCTTTTTCACTTGGCTGGCTTGACCAATTTCATTTGTGAAAATCTAAACCTCTACTCTGATCTCTGCATGTGTATTTCAGAGAAGACACTAGGTGTAGAGGACACCAGTGACTGGATGCTCTGTTTCGTTGTATTCATGCACATAGAATGTTGATTGTGTTTTTAAACGCAGCACAATCAGGAATACAGACTATAGGCACAAATATGAATGAAGAATAGGAATTAATTACTGTTATTTCTTATTGAGGCTATAGTGGAAAGCCAGTGAGAGAAGAGAGATGGAGGGGGGGGAGGGGGGCTGGCGGTTTCCTCAGTAGATGTGTGGTATTTTGGATAGGCTACACATAACTCACTTTCTTATTGCCAAAAGATTACTCAACACTTGGAAGGAGCTGTTAACAAATCAGAACAAAATCCTTCTGTATGAAAAGCCCCTTTCAGCTGCTGATGCAAGTTACTGACTCCCCCTTTTTACACATCAGCTGCAGGAAAGGGAAGAAAAGAAAGTAATGCAAAGACTGTATGTGCAATGACATCATATTTCAGCTTCCAGTCTGTACAGTAGTTTAGCAGTTCTCATCATCCTACATTACTGTTTTTTGATTAGTTTTATGTGCATCAGGGTTCCAGATGTCACTGCCACAGAAGGGAACAGCTCTCCACTACCAGCAACCAGAGATCAATTGATCAGGATAGATACAGATGAGGGAGGCCATTCAGAAATACCCTGTAATCCCTCTATCACACAACCAATGGGGTTTAGTTTGGAATGAGTACATCAATTTTTGCCTTCACCGGCCTGCCCAGCATCTGACTTCATGGGCTAGATTTGTGAGAAAAATGGCAGCCCACAGGTATGGGCCACGTGCCGCCCTGCTACCATGATGTAGCACACGGCAGCTCATTATAATATGTAGGACGGCTGCCCCCCCCAATCACAGGGCGGGGCGGCCTCAGCAACGGCGTCCCCTGTTTCTGCTCAGGCACTGGTGCCATTTTTAAAGGGATGCCAGTCTGCATTGACAGATCAAAGTTGACCACCCCCCAACTACAACAAAAAATGAAGTTTGACCCACTCACCCCCCCCAACTACAGAAAAGCCCAGATTACACCATTTCCATCCCAACTGCACTAAGTGCAGAGTTCAACCCTCCCCCCCCCAACTACACTGACAATATAGAGTTGACCCCTTCCTCTCCCCCCACCACCCCCACTTCACTACAAAGGCAAAGTTCCTTCTTTCCCCACTTTGGTGGCGCCATGGGAAAATGACGGTGCGAGAGTGTTGCACGTCACTCGGAAGATCCGGAACTGCCGGTAACATCGCTGCGGCTTCCATCTCGGCCTCCTCCTGACGTCCTCAGCATCACAGATGCCAGTCTTCAGTCAGTTCGATTCACTCTGCATGATATCAAGAAACAACTGAAGGCACTGGATACTGCAAAGACTATGGGCCCTGACAATATTCCGGCAATAGTACTGAAGACCTGTGCTTCAGAACTTGCCACGCCCCTAGCCAAGCTGTTCCAGTACAGCTTCAACACTGGCATCTACCCGGCAATGTGGAAAATTGCCCAGGTATGTCCTGTACACAAAAAGCAGGACAGATCCAATCCGGCCAATTACCGTCCCATCAGTGTACTCTCAATTGTTAGTAAAGTGACAGAAGGTGTCGTCGACAGTGCTATCAAGCGGCACTTGCTTAGCAATAACCTGCTCAGTGAGGCTCAGTTTGGGTTGCACCAGGGCCACTCGGCTCCTGACCTCATTACAGTGTCATGCAGGCCACCACCTACCAAAAATAAGGCATATTAATTTTGTCATATGAACATTGATTTTAAACTTGCTGGGATGAAGAGAAGGCCTGTTACGAGGGCTGCCAGACAATTAGCTGAAAAACATTTGCATACTAACAGACAATGCTTGTGGAGACAAAAGGACCATTCCCTGACACATTCAACCCACAATGGATTTTGATCACCAGACATTGAACGTGTAAGGAAGAGCATTCCAGAGACTGCTAAGGTGATACAATCCACAAAAGCCAGGAGTCGTTAAACCAGCTGGCCACATGACTAACTGGCTGGTCCAGGGTTTTTTGAACTAGCCACAGAGTTTTTAAACTCAGAAAGACTGTTTGCACCTGGAGTGAGAAGACCTCTCCTGTCTGCTCCCATCTCTTTCTCACAAGCCTCTGGACCCACTGAGGACACATGAACTTCAAGAGAGAAAAGTCTCCCACATCAAACAAGGTTTAAGAAAAATACTGGGCCCCAACGAAAAGCAAGACCTACCTACAATCAAGGACTTTACAGCGAGCTCAAAGAACAGTAACCAAAACCATCTTCAGATATTGCCTCAAACTTTTCCACTTTATTTCTTCTCTTTTCTGTCTCTATCTGCACGTGTGTATCATATATGTATGCTAGCGTGGACATGTCACATATCTGTAGGCATTAACCGAATTAGAGTTTAAGTTTAATAAAGTTCAACCTTTTTTCTTTAAACCTAAGAAAACCTGTTTTGCTAGTTTCTTTGCCTTTTAATTGGAAGTTAGTGAACAACGATTCACTAAGGGGGAGCTAAAAAAAACAATGTGTTCAAAGCAAAACCCTGTTACAGTAAGACCAGGTGAAGGCTGAGAGGGAACCCTAGACCTGTTTCTCACCTGGTCGTAACAGCAGCCTTGGTTCAAACATGCACAAAAGAGCTGAACTCCAGAGGTGAGTTGACAGTGACTGCCCTTGACATCAAGGCAGTATTTGACCGGGTATGGCATCAAGGAGCCCTAGCAAAACTGGAGTCAATGGGAATCGGGGGAAAACT
Source organism: Heterodontus francisci (assembly GCF_036365525.1). Lineage (NCBI taxonomy): Eukaryota > Metazoa > Chordata > Chondrichthyes > Heterodontiformes > Heterodontidae > Heterodontus > Heterodontus francisci. The sequence goes on along the minus strand of NC_090385.1, from coordinate 2,546,051 downwards.
CTCCGCTGGTTGGAGTCATACCTAGCGCAAAGGAAGATGGTAATGGTTGTTGGAGGTCAATCATCTGAGCTCCAGGACATCAATGCAGGAGTTCCTCGGGGTAGTGTCCTAGGCACAACCATCTTCAGCTGTTTCATCAATGACCTTCCTTCAGTCATAAGAGGGGATGTTTGCTGATGATTGCACAATGTTCACCATTCATGACTCCTCAGATACTGAAGCAGTCCGTGTAGAAATGCAGCAAGACCTGGGCAACATTAAGGCTTGAGCTGATAAGTGGCAAGTAACATTCACGACACACAAGTGCCAGGCAATGACCATCTCTCCTTGACATTCATAGGAACAGGAGTAGGCCATTCGAGCCTGCCCCGCCATTCAATGAGATCATGGCTGATCCGCGGCCTAACTCCATATACCTGCCTTTGGCCCATATCCCTGACTATCTTTGCTTAACAAAAATCTATCTACCTCGGATTTAAAATTAACAACTGTCCTAGCTTCAACTGCTGTTTGTGGGAGAGAGTTCCAAACCTCTACCACCCTTTGCAGTGCTTCCTAACATCTCTCCTGAACGGTCTGGTCCTAATTTTTAGACTATGCCCCCTAGTTTTACAATCTCCAACCAGTAGAAATAGTTTATCTTTAGCCTGTCTTTTCCTGTTAATATCTTGAATATTTCAATCACATCACCCCTTAACCTTCTAAATTCTAGCGAAAACAGGCCTAATTTGTGTAATCTCTCCTCGTAACTTAACCCCTGTAGTCCAGGGGTTCTTGTAAACCTACATTGCACTCCCTCCAAGGCCAATATATCCTTCCTAAGCTGTGGTGCACAGAACTGCTCACGGTACTCCAAGTGGGGTCTAACCAGGGTTTTGTACAGCTGCAGATCGATGCACCTGAACCCCCAAGTCTCTTTGGACATCCACTGTAATTAACCTCTTCCCATTTAGAAAGTAACCTGCTCTATCCTTTTTTGGTCCAAAATGGATAACCTCACACTTGCCTGCATTGAAATCCATCTGCCACAGTTTTGCCCACCCACCTAGCCTCAATATCTCTTTGCAATTTTATGCTATCATCTAGACTGTCTACAATGCCGCCTAACTTTGTATCATCAGCAAATTTGGATATATGACTTTCTATGCCATCATCCAAGCGTTAATGAATAATGTGAATAATTGAGGCCCCAACACAGATCCCTGCGGGAGACCACTAGTTACATCCTGCCAATCAGAGTACTTACCCATTATCCCCACTTTCTGTCGTCTACCACTCAACCAACTTTCTAACCATGTCAATAATTTGCCCTCATCTCCATGGGCTTCTACCTTAGTTAACAGTCTCTTATATGGGACTTTATCAAATGCCTTCTGGAAGTCCATATAAACATCCATAGACATTCCCCTGTCCACTACCTTAGTCACCTCTTCAAAAAATTCAATGAGATTTGTCAGGCATGACCTTCCCGTCATGAATCCATGCTTGCTGTCCCTGATTAACTGAAATTTTTCTAGGTGTTCAGTCACCCTATCCTTGATTATAGACTCCAGCAACTTGCCCACCACAGATGTCAGGCTAACTGGTCTGTAATTTCCTTTGTTCCCCCTTTCACCCTTCTTACAAAGTGGAGTGACATGTGCAACTTTCCAATCCAGAGGGACCACTCCTGAATCGAGGGAACTCTGAAAGACTATAGGTAGGGCATCTACAATGTGCTCCCCTACTTCCTTTAACACCCTCGGATGGAAACTGTCAGGTCCTGGGGATTTCTCACTCTTTAGTTCCATTAATTTCCTTGTTACTGATGATTTACTTACGTTAATTGTATTAAGTCCCTGTCCCCTATCGGCTATTAATTTTTGGGACTTCCGGCAAGTTATCCTCCTTTTCACCTGTAAATACTGAGGCAAAGTAATTGTTCAACATGTCTCCAGTTTCAATGCCAATATCTCCAGTTTCAGCTTTTAGTGGGCCTACATTGCTCTTGACCACCCGTTTTCCCTTTATGTAACTATAAAATTTCTTCTTATTTATTTTGATGTCCCTTGCAAGTTTCCTTTCATAATCTGTTTTAGTAGCTCTTATAAGCTGCTTTGTGACCCTTTGCTGGTCTTTGTATCAATCCTATTCGGCTGGATCCGTGCTGCGTTTTGCATTTTTGTAAGCCATTTCTTTTTGTTTTATGCTATCTCTAATCTCTTTAGTTGTCCATGGCTGTTTTTTCTGTGAAGTGGAGCTTTTCCTCTCAGGGGTATATACTCGCTCTGTATTCAATGGCTTTAGGATCACTGAGTCCCCCGCGATCAACATCCTGGGAGTTACCATTGACCAGAAACTGAACTGGACCAGCCACATAAATGTTGGTGGCTACAAGGGCAGATCAGAGGCTGGGAATTCTGCAGCGAGTAACTCGCCTCCTAACTCCTCAATGCCTGTCCATCATCTAAAAGGCACAAGTCAGGAGTGTGATGGAATACTCTCCATTTGCCTGGATGGCTGCAGCTCTAACAACACTCAAGAGGCTCGACACCATCCAGGACAAAGCAGCCTGCTTGATTGGCACCCCATCCACATTCACTCCCTCCATCACCGACACAGTGGCAGCAGTGTGTACTATCTGCAAGATGCACTGCAGCAACGCACCAAGGCTCCTTGGACAGCACCTTCCTAATCAGCGACCTCTACCGCCTAGAAAGACAAGGGCAGTCGATGTGTGGGAACACCACCACCTGCAAGTTCCCCTCCAAGCCACACACCTTCCTGACCTGGAACTATATCGCCGTTCCTTTACTGTTGCCAGGTCAAAATGCTGGCACTCCCTTCCGAGCAGCACTATGGGTGTCCCCCAAGGACTGGAGCGGTTCAAGAAGACAGCTCACCACCACCTTTTCAAGGGCAATTAGGGATGGACAATAAATGTTGGCCTAACCAGCGACACCCACATCCCATGAATGAATATTGAAATCCAGGTCCCGCTGCGGAGTGGCAGATGTGCCACCACGGAGCTTCCCCGCCGCCAGGAAGATCGGGCTTGACGTTCCGGCTTCCCCCACCACGAGCCCAACATTGGGAGCTCAACAAAATCCAGTCCATACCTGCAATGTGCTTTGAACATCAATTCTAAACTTGCTCTTTATTAGTTTGATCTGAAGTAATGTCTCAGATCAACCCTTTCTGTAATGTTCACAATCTGTAATTCCTCTATAATTCTCAGTTGCCATGTTTCTCAACTGAAAAGCCCAAGTTTCCCCAGTCTTGCCTCATAACTCAGTACTCTGCTTACATATTGGTTTCCGAACTGCTGCACACAAATGTGCCCATGCTGCAAAGCTGTGATATTCGCACATCAGCCCCTTGTCGCCCCTCCAATTGCATCGATCGGTGCGATGGACTGCTTTGTTCTGTAACCTTTTACAAGCTGGGCAATAAATTGAGACTATAAACATTTATTTTGTGTGGAGCCCTTACAGGCAATGGCAGCCTACATATCACTTTGAGCCAGGTTCAGAACCACATTCCGATGATAAGCTGCCACTCTACAGGGCAGCCACTTTAATAAATATGAAAGGGACATCAAATGAAAGCTTCAGTCAGAACACCTGGTATAACACTGGCCTTGGTAAATGTTGCATTAGGTCAGAATGATAGCTGAACAAATAGTAAAGCATTTGCTAAAGCACCAAGGGGACAAATTAATCTGGTTTCACAGAATTACGGGTAGGATTGCAACGATTAGCAAAAGAAACTTGTGGTTGGACTGCAATTCATTGAATAATGCGAAAACATGATGCCCTCAAAATATATTTTTAGGGTTGTTAATATTTCAGTATAGCACCATTATGAGCATCACTACCCAGCTGTAAACCATTTGCTTTTAATTGCCTTTTGCTCTTTATTTTTCTTGCCAGTCACTCGCTACCTGTAGAGTTGAGCATGGCTACCCGACCCGAAACCAACGGGACCCGATGACTTGTCAGGTTCGGGTCGGGTTGCTCTTCCGGGTCCGGCATTCGGGCTCGGGTCTCACCACCTTCGATACGTGGCTCCAATGTTAATGTACTTTTTGGACTTGAAAGGTTGTTTAGTTACAGTTTTTTTATGCTTGCGCAGATAAGCAACAAAATGAAAAACATAAGCTAGGTTAGCTGATGGTCGGGTTGGGCACGGGAAAAAATGAAAGGACTCAGGCTGGGTTGGGCTCGGGTCGGATGTGGTTCTGTCGGGCCCGGGTCGGGTTTCATTTGCCGACCCGAGCCAGTCTTTACTGTAGAGATTATTGCCAGCTCCTTACCCACACTAAGTAAACAATAACTTGCATTTATATAGCAAATTTAATGTTGTAAAATGTTCCAAGGCACTTCACAGGAGCAGCAAATACTGAGCCACAAAAGGAGATACTTGGGCAAAGAGGTAGGTTTTAAGGAGTGTCTTTGAAAAGAGAGGTGTAGTGAGGCAGAGGGGTTTAGGGAGGGAATTCCAGAGCTTAAGGCCCAGCTGCCAATGGTGGAGTAATGGAAATCAGGGATGGGTGAGAGGCCAGAATTGGAGCAGCTCAGAGATCTCGGAGGATTTGGAGCAAGTGAAAGTTACAAAGATGGGGAGGGGGCGAGGCGATGGAGGGATTTGAACACAGCAAGATGAACATTTTAATATTGAAGCATTGCTGGATTGGGAGCCATTGTAGGCCAGTGAGCAGAAGGGTGGTTCTAAAGTATTTTCAGTCAATGAAAGGGAGTATGGGTGAATTCGCACTCAATGTATGAAATCCTCTTGACCTGTAGTTAACAGGAGGTGTAGTTGCATAATGCATCACCGTTCAAGCACATCGGGCTATGTGTGCTGCTGGCTATGCCTTCTTGGGTCAGTTTTGGTTGAATAAAGCTGGTACTGATGTCAGCTATGCATCAGTAAATGTAATCTGTGCTTTATGGTGATGCCCTTCATCACTGATAGGGATGGTGAACAGTATCTCACTTTGCAATACAAACCTTCAGCTGAACAAAATAATCTAAACCAAAGGGGACATACAAGCAATGCATGTCAAGATTGCTTCATCGATGAGAAGCTTACTGTCGAGGGAATGCCTGAGATTTTCCCACGGATATTACTGTACAAGGTTCAGCACACGAACAAAAAATTAGCCACTGTTTGACAACAATATGGGGTTTTTTTTACATGCAGCCCAAATTTAGCAATGCTAGAATTGCATTTATTAATTGTTCCCTAACAGATAAAACCCAGTCTGTATAGAAAGCAGTAGCTTGATACACTTTCAATCCGGACACAACAATGCGATCAGAAATGCATCAACTCCCATCTTGAAAACAAATTCACTGCTTTAAGACCCTCCTGAACTTCTCAGCATTTGTTACATCAGAGGGCGATTTGCTATGGCTTGCTATCAAAGCCAATCTGCAACTAACTGCATAGACTCTATTCGGCATCTGTCAACTTGCTTATAAACTCATTGGCTGTTGGTTGGCATCCTTCCATCTATGAAAGATGATGGACATGCAGCAAACAATCCATTCAGGCGGGGTGTCTTCTGTTGGTGCACCCTTGCTGATGGCTGTGAAGGCCAATCCTTGAGAAGCAGGTTCTGCCACAAATGCTGCACATGAAGCAGCCAGGTGACGCTGTGAGTTGTTGTTTTTGACATTGGCGCCTGTCGCCAAGCTGCTGTAGCAACTGGTCAATGTGGTAGTGCACACCAGTCCACAGGATGTGTTGCCATTTCCCTCTTTCACCAGCTAGTGACTCCAAGGTGCAATAATTGACATTTAGGACCTTCATGTCAGTGCTAAAACCACTGCTTTTTTTTGCTATATATAAATGTCTTGGATCTTGAAATACAGAGTAGAATCTCAAAATTTGCCAATGATCCTAGGAGGAGTGGCAAACAGTGAGGATAGTGCAAACCGCCTGGGTACTGCCTGTGTGGAGTTTGCAAGTTCTCCCTGTGTCTGCGTGGGTTTCCTCCGGGTGCTCCGGTTTCCTCCCACACGCCAAAGACTTGCAGGTTGATGGGTAAATTGGCCATTATAAATTGCCCCTAGTGTAGGTAGATGGTAGGGAAATATAGGGACAGGTGGGGATGTGGTAGGAATATGGAATGAGTGTAAGATTAGTATAAATGGGTGGTTGATGGTCGGCACAGACTCGGTGGGCCGAAGGGCCTGTTTCAGTGCTGTATCTCTATAAAAAAAAAACAGAACATAGGCTGGCAGAATGGGCAGACAAGTAGAAGATGGAATTTAATACTGACAAGTGTGAGGTGATGCATTTTGACAGAAGGGATAGGATGAGGCAATATAGGCTAAATAGCACAGTTCTAAAGAGTGTGCAGGAACAGAGGGACCAGGGAGTGCATGTGCATCGATCTTTGAAGGTGGCAGGACATATTGAGAGAGCGGTTAGCAAAGCATATGGGATCTTGGGCTTCATTAATAGAGGCACTGAGTACAAAAGCAGGGAGGTTATGCTGAACCTTTATAAAGCTCTTGTTAGGCCCCAACTAGAGTATTGTGTCAGTTCTGGTCACCACAATTTAGGAAGGATGTGAGGGCCCTTGAGATTTACCAGAATGGTTCCAGGGATGGGGGATTTTAGTTACAAGGTTAAGTTGGAAAAGCTGGGCTTGTTCTCCCTGGAGCAATGACGATTGAGGGGAGATTTGATAGGGATGTACAAGATTATGGCAGGCTTAGATAAGCTAGATAAGAAAAAACTGTTCCCGTTAACTGATGGTACAAGGACTAGGGGACACAGATTGAGGATTTTGGGCAGAAGATACAGGGGGAATGTGTCATAGAGTCTTGGATGTTATACAGCACAGAAACAGGCCCTTCGCCCCATCGTGTCTGTGCCGACCATCAAGCATCTAACTATTCTAATCCCATTTTCCAGCACTTGGCCCATAGCCTAGTATGCTCTGGCGTTTCAAGTGTTCATCTAAATACTTCTTAAATGTTGTGAGGTTTCCTGCCTCTACCACCTCTTCAGGCAGTGCGTTGCAGATTCCAACCACCCTCTGGGTGAAATTTTTTTCCCTCAAATCTTCTCTAAACCTCTTGCCCCTTACCTTAAATCTATGTCCCCTGGTTATTGACCCCTCCACTAAGGGGAAAAGTTTCTTCCTATCTAACCTACCAGTGCCCCTCATAATTTTGTATACCTCAATCATGTTCCCCCTCAGCCTTCTCTGCTCTAAGGAAAACAACCCTAGCCTTTTCAGTCTCTCTTCATAGCTGAAATGCTCCAGGCCAGGCAACATCCTGGTGAATCTCCTCTGCACCCTCTCCAGTGCAATCACATCCTTCCTATAGTGTGGTGCCCAGAACTGTACACAGTACTGCAGCTGTGGCCTAACTAGTGTTTTATACAGCTCCATCATAGCCCCCCTGCTCTTATATTCTATACCTCGGCTAATAAAGGCAAGTATCAGTGGCGCAGTGGTTAGCACTGCAGCCTCACAGCTCCAGGGACCCGGGTTCGATTCCGGGTACTGCCTGTGTGGAGTTTGCAAGTTCTCCCTGTGTCTGCGTGGGTTTTCTCCGGGTGCTCCGGTTTCCTCCCACAAGCCAAAAGACTTGCAGGTTGATAGGTAAATTGGCCATTATGAATTGTCACTGGTATGGGTGGGTGGTAGGGAAATATAGGGACAGGTGGGGATGTTTGGTAGGAGTGTGGGATTCGTGTAGGATTGGTATAAATGGGTGGTTGATGGTCGGCACAGACTCGGTGGGCCGTAGGGCCTGTTTCAGTGCTGTATCTCTAATCTAATCATAGCTTCCTAACCACTTTATTTACCTGTGCTGCTGCCTTCAGTGATCTATGGACAAGTACACCAGGGTCCCTCTGACCTTCTGTACTCCCTGGGGTCCTACCATCCACTGTATATTCCCTTGCCTTGTTAGACCTCCCAAAATGCATCACCTCACACTTCTCGGGATTAAATTCCATTTGCCACTGCTCTGCCCATGAAGAAGAATGTTTTTACGCAGCGAGTGGCAATGATCTGGAACTTGCTGCCTACGAGGGTGGTGGAAGCGAAGACAGTCAGTGATTTCAAAAGGAAATTGAATGGGCATTTGAAGAAAATAAACTTGCAGGACTACGAAGATCAGCAGAGGAGTGGGACTGACTTGATTGTTCTGCAGAGAGCAGGCATGGACTCGATGGGCCGAATGGTGTCTCTCTATGCCGTAAATGACTATGATTCTATGACCTGAAGCCAAGGATTGGATTGCAGTTCTATTTTTCATCAATAGTAATCTAGTTTTAGCATGTAAGTCAGTTATAAAAAGGACTCACCAGTTTGAGGGGCAGCAATTTGGGGTGGTGGGAGAGCGGGGGAGGGAGTTGTAGGGCTGGAAGAAGTTAGGGATAGGGAGGGACAAGGCCATAAAGGGATTTAAACACAAAGATGAGAATTTTTAGTTGAAGAGTTCATTGAGGGACGCAGAAGCCAATGTAAGACTGGGATGATGGTGAGCGGGACTTAGTGCAGGATAGGATATAGACAACCAAGTTTCAGGCGGACTGAAGTTTAGAGGGTGGAGGATTGTCAACCAGCCAGGAAAACATTGGAATAATTGTGTGTGGAGGTGGCAATACACAAATTAAGAGTTTCAGCAGCAGATTACAAATAGTTCATTATTGTTCGCTTTAAAAAATTATAGATTATGCAGTAATTTGAATTCAGCAACATAAATAGCACAGAAAAGTGCGAATTGAGAGCTTAAATTTTGAATTGTGATAACTTGACTGGTGATTTTGAACTGGAGTAGCATGGAACCAGAATTCATTTACTCGCTTTGTATAATTTCAAAACACATTGCTTTGCATGATACTGGAAGGTGTACAAAGGGTGTATAAATAATGATACTTAACAACTGCTTGTTTTTAAATTTCCTATTATGTGCAGAGAGCAGTATAACCATTTTAACCTTTATTTCACTGGCCTGGAGGTTTGGTGCGAAGCAAATTGCCCATGTATATGAGAATGATTTCTTGCCCTGAGTAGGAAATTCATTCATGTTTAATATTCTGTAGAAAACAGCTACATTTTAACTTTTAGCTAGATTATTTTTATTTTATTAACTATAATCTTCAATGATCATGCTCACAGATGAAAAATACCTGGGCCCCTGACCATAGATGGTAGGAATGTATAAATTTATAACTGTTTCCCTCTCTCCGGTTTGCTGCTTTTGCCCTTTCACTTGTCAGGCTAACACTCATCAGAGTTATGTAAAGGTTGGGTGTGGAGGAAATTTTCAGTGGGGTGTGCTAGACACAGGTCAGTGTTGGAACTGCTGTTGTTTCTAACCTACTCAATGGTTTGGAGTCAAACTTAATGCAAATTTGCAGGAAATACCAAATTTTCAGTCGTAGTAGAGTCGGAAATTGCCAGCTAAAAATGACAATATATGTTGGACAAAATATATAAGATGTACAATATTGGCAGGTCAGATTTAACACAGACGAATGTAATGTGCTGTGCATTGCAAGGAAAAATGGACAGCAGACATTTTTCATAAATGATATGGAATTAGCTCCAGGTGAAGTTGAAAGAGACCTTGGAGACTTTCTAGACTTGATGCTCAACATGTCCAAACAATGCAGAGCAGCAGTCAGCAAAGGCAGTAGAATGTTGACCCAAACAGTCAGGACAGTGAAATACAGGTGCCGAGAGAGTTGTGATACAACTACCTGGCTCTGGTCAGACCCTTGTTTTTTTCTTCTTTTTTGTAGAGGGAGCTTTACTCTATATCTAACCTGTTTTTTTATTTCTTTGACCACCTTGACCACTATGTCCAGCTCTGGTCAGACCCACCTTGACCACTATGTCCAGCTCTGGTCAGACCCACCTTGACCACTGTGTCCAGCTCTGGTCAGACCCACCTTGACCACTGTGTCCAGCTCTGGTCAGACCCACCTTGACCACTGTGTCCAGCTCTGGTCAGACCCACCTTGACCACTGTGTCCAGCTCTGGTCAGACCCACCTTGACCACTGTGTCCAGCTCTGGTCAGACCCACCTTGACCACTGTGTCCAGCTCTGGTCAGACCCACCTTGACCACTGTGTCCAGCTCTGGTCAGACCCACCTTGACCACTGTGTCCAGCTCTGGTCAGACCCACCTTGACCACTGTGTCCAGCTCTGGTCAGACCCACCTTGACCACTGTGTCCAGCTCTGGTCAGACCCACCTTGACCACTGTGTCCAGCTCTGGTCAGACCCACCTTGACCACTGTGTCCAGCTCTGGTCAGACCCACCTTGACCACTGTGTCCAGCTCTGGTCAGACCCACCTTGACCACTGTGTCCAGCTCTGGTCAGACCCACCTTGACCACTGTGTCCAGCTCTGGTCAGACCCACCTTGACCACTGTGTCCAGCTCTGGTCAGACCCACCTTGGACGCTGTGTCTGGCAGGAGCATGAGGACGTTTCAGGAGCTTTGGCATGGACAGTATAATCAGTGGAGCAGCTTGGATATTGGAAGGGACTGTTTTCCTATCTGTCTGCTCACTGATCCCATTTTCCACTCAGTATTTTACAGACCTCTACAGTCATTAATTAGCCACAATATCCTTATGTGTGTGAATTTAATTAGAAATCCAACAATTATCAGAACTGAGAGAAAATGCTAATAGTTAATACATTTGTAACACACACAAATTGAAATTACTTCCTGTCTCTGCTAAAAATAGATGCACAGATGTTTCATCATTTCCTCCTTATTGGACTCCTTCACAAAGAGAGCTCCCAGAAATACATGGAAGGACAACAAGAGCTGCTTTTTTGTATTCCTTCATGGATGTGGGGATTTATTGTCCAACCCTAACTGCCCTTGACAACTGAGTAGCTTGCTAGGCCATTTCAGAGGGCAGTTAAGAGTCAACCGCATTGCTGTGGGTCTGGAGTCACATGTAGTCCAGACCAGGTAATGATGGCAGATTTCCTTCCCTAAAGGACATTATTGAACCACATGGGTTTTTACGACAATTGAAAGTTTCATGGGACCATGACTGAGACTAGCTTTAATTGCAGATTTTTAAATTTTAGCCTGGATCTCTAGGTTACTAGTGACATTACCACTATACCATTGTCTTGCCTAATGCAGGGGTCTTTGGTAGATACATCTCTGGTCACGTTATTTACAATCAACAACATTCTGTACACATTGAATATGCCCAATATTAATGTGGGCACTTATGGAAACCATTACAATAAGCATTAATATTGGAAAGGGTTCAGAGAGGAGTGATTGAGATTTTTTTCAGTTCTTTATATATTTTCTCAATGCTGAGAAGCTAGGAACTATGAATGAGCAGAATGATTGAGGACAAGTACAGAAATCACAAAGCATAATGGGCAGGTACAATAAAATAATTTAAAAAGCTAATCCAGTGTTGGCCTTTATCTCAAGGGGTCTGGAATACAAAGGGGCGGAAGTTACGTTATAGTTGTGCAGAGCTCTGACTAGACCCCATTGGGAGTGCTGCATTCTGTTCTGGCCATCACACTCAGGAAGGATATTCTGGCCTTGGAGGGGGTGCAGTGCAGATTCACCAGAATGATGGCAGAGTTAAAAGGGTTAAATTACAAGGATAGGTTGCACAGACTAGGCTTGTATTTCCTTGAGTATAGAAGATTGAGGGGTGACTTAATTGAGGTGCTTAAGATGATTAATGAATTGATGGAAAGACGCTATTTCCTCAGGAGGAGGGAGCCCAGAAGAAGGGGGCAGAACCTTCAAATGAGAGCCACACCGTTCAGGGTCACATCAGGGGGCACTTCTTCGCGCAAAGGGTGGTGAAAATCTGGAACACTCCCTCAAAAAGCTATGGATGCTGGGGGCTCAATTATAAATTTCAAAAGTGAGATTAATGGATTTTTGTTGGGTTAGGTTTACTGAATCAAGGCGAGGAAATGGAGTTAAGAGACAGATCAGCCATGATCTAGTTGAAAAGGCTCAAGGAGCTGAATGGTCTACTCCTGTCCTCGTGTTGAGATTCTAAAATAATCTAAGTGAACTAAAAATAAAACTAAATGAACTAGCTTTTACTGCAGGAAAATAGGTTAAGTGGAAATGTGAACCATATCTTCGAAATGCTGTCTTGTGATCTGTACAATGCCTTGTCACGTCTCCCAGGAAATGATTTGCTGCTGTTAATGCATGCAACCAGTAGTTGTAATGAGTCAAATGTTTGAGGGGGAGTATAGGTCAGAAGAGCCAGAGAACTTGCAGCACCCTTTCAAACAGTGCTATGGGATCTTTAATATGCACCTCAAATACTGGAACAGGCAGTTGGGTGGGGGGTGGCCTCCGTTTAATGCCTTACTGGGGTACAGCACCTCTGACAGTACCACACAAGGTTATTTGGTGAGCCTGGAACAGGGTTTGTTATTGACTCAGAAGCAGGGTTCCAGTTTAGCCACAGTGTCACACATCATCACTGAGTGTATCATCAGACACCTGATAATGTATAAAATTGCTTCTAGCCGATTTCTGCCCTTTTTGGTTAAAAGGTAAAGCTCCAACTGGAAAGATGTTGTTATAATTAACACAGCTTTGAAGCATGCTGGGGGAAGCAGCCAGGTACCAGTGTAAAGCACAGTGCATTGTTAAAGAAGCATAATGAACATTTCACCATTCATTCCACATTAGACACTGTGCAGTACTTGTTCAGTAATATTGCCTTTTAAAGAGTTGTTGATTTGATACAAACTGTGCAGAATGCTGCTGAATTTCCTTCCTTCCTGCCCTTTTTAAAGTGGACATTGCAGTTTAGTTGTCGTGCTGCATTGCACTAAATGGAGGGCAGTCAGTGAGCATGCATGGCATTACTAATGTGGAGCTTTCTGCTTCTACCTCCCCATACGCACGCTCTCTGCATGCTGTATGAGCATCTGGAGCTGGTAGTATCTGTCGGTATATCAGGTTGTCTGTGGAGAGAGGCTGATGCAACTAATTCAAAATCTTAAAATCAGAACAAAAATTTAAAACTAAAGGTTAATTTAGTCCTGTCAATGTAGCTTTTCTTATTGAATTTATTCAGTTTGTTAAGTGAAGTAAAACAATTGCAAGCACTGCTCCCTGAATAACTGGGCAATACGTCTGCTCCCACATCAGAGTTCATTTTAAAGTATGCATGTGTCACTGAAATAGGGGAAGTTGCTGCTTTTTTTTAAACCCCTGCGTCTATCTTGGTTTCTCCTTTAACAGTGTGGCTAAGATGCTTTGTGCATGATTTTATTTTTCTGGAACATTCTCTGCGCTTTTTGTAATGGTGCTGATTTTAATTCCTGTTTGTCACTGATTGTGTGGTATAATAGGTTCCTGTTTGAGGCAAATCTGAAAGGCTTCTCTGTTGCCTGATTTCTCTTTCCCAGTTGGTGGGTTTACTTTTGTCCATTAGTTCTGCATGTTTGAGGTTAAAGCTTTAGTTTTTCACTAAATGATGCTGGAATAGATTTTTCATTGTTTAATAAATAAGCAGACAACAGGAAGAAGGATGTTGGGTCCAATAGTAGACTTGAAAAAGACAGACTAGCATTTCTGTTGTACCTTTCACAATCTCAGGATGTCCTAATGTGCTTTACAGCTAATGAAGTGTAGTACAGTTGTAATGCAGGAAATCTTCTGTGGAAAGGTATTTGCAATTCTCTCCCCTGTTGTTTAAAAGAAATGAGTAAATGTGATGGGGAATATGGGATTAATGTAGGATTAGTATAAATGGGTGGTTGTTGCTCGGCACAGACTTGGTGGGCCGAAGGCCTGTTACAGTGCTGTATCTCTCTATGACTATGTTTGCTTTGCTTTGCTTTTCAAAGGAGAGTTATAGATTGTAAAATACTGCAGAGACAAGTGTTCAGATTTCATGTGCAATTTTTATACCACAACAAAGAATGCTGTGAATTTTATGATGTATCATATTTAATCACTTTATTATCTCCAAAAGGAACTCGCATAAAATCGGGATTTCATCTGAGTCAGAAAGTCATGGGTTCAAACTTCACTCTGGGAGTTGAGCACATAGTCCAAGCTGGTGCTCCATTGCAGTATTGAGGGAGTGGTGCATTTTTGAAGGAATAGAAAGAAGGTTGATGGTGAACTGATCAAGATGTTTAAAATGTTAAAAGTATTTGATAGGGTTGTGACAGAGAACCAATTGCATCTGATGGTAGAGTCCAGCATCAGGGGGCATGATCTTAAAATTAGAGCCAGACTGTTCGGGTGTGAAAACAGGAACAACTTCACACAAAGTGTCGTGGAAATCTGGAACTCTTGCCCCTCCCCCTGACTCCCCCCCACCCCCCAAAAATGGCTGTGGATTAATTAGATCTCTCAAAAAGGGTATCAAGGGAATTGGATCAAAGGCAGGAAAATGGGATTGAGGTACAGATTGAGCCATGGTCTGTTTGGCTCGGGATGAATGGCCTCCATATGTTCCTCATATTCCTACGGTGTCATCTTTCTGGTTTTTTTTCTCTTTCCGCACAGCCTTACTTTTCATCCCTATAATTGTTGCTATTCATTGTATGTAATTCCCCAATAGATGAAGCTTGCTTCTTATCATCAGCTTCAAACGCTAAGCTGTGGAAAACGATTAAAGATTGATTATATTGAGTATGGTTGAAAATTAAATCATGTCCTATCTGTAGACCTTGTTACTTGATGTATTTTGTACAGTTCACACTTTGTAATCCAAGTAACGGGAGGTATTTACAATGAGTTTGCATCCAGTTTTTTTCCCAACAGTGCAGTGACCCTGGTCTTACCCACGGACCTCAGTTATGTTGCCTGCTTTATTCATTCCTTGCAAATGACATGGTGATCTATTTCTGAGTAAACCTAGTTAAATAAATGATAAATTCAATTATAACCACTAATTGTGTCTCCCTGCTTGGGAGTCATTACTTGTAGTTCTCCCTAGTCTGAAAGATGGAATTTATCAGTTTAATAAAGAGGGTGTGGTTTGGAAGCCAGGGTGAGTCAGTGAAAACCTGTGCTTGCTGTGGCCTTTCAGTAATGCTTGTTGTTCATTTAATGTAGTGGGTGTAGTTTGACTCAATTTCTAGCACTGTAGTCTCTAACTACACTGTTTGGGATCTTCTTCTCCCTGCTGCTCTTACATGCGTTCAAGTCTTCAGAAGAAGGTATTTTTCTCCACACAAGATCAGATGGCAGATTGTTCAACCTTTATTTATTTATTTAGAGATACAGCAGTGAAACAGGCCCTTCGGCCCACCGAGTCTGTGCCAACCATCAACCACCCATTTATACTAATCCTACACTAATCCCATATTCCTACCACATCCCCGATATTCTCCTACCACCCTTGATCGGTAAATTGGCCATTATAAATTGCCCCTAGTATAGGTAGGTGGTAGGAAAATATAGGGACAGGTGGGGATGTGGTAGGAATATGGGATTAGTGTAGGATTAGTATAAATGGGTGATTGATGGTCGGCACAGACTCGGTGGGCCGAAGGGCCTGTTTCAGTGCTGTATCTCTAAACTAAACTAAACTACCTATACTAGGGGCAATTTATAATGGCCAATTTACCGATCAATCTGCAAGTCTTTTGGTGGTGGGAGGAAACCGGAGTACCCGGCGAAAACCCACGCAGACACAGGGAGAACTTGCAAACTCCACACAGGCAGTACCCAGAATCGAACCTGGGTCGCTGGAGCTGTGAGGCTGCGGTGCTAACCACTGCGCCACTGTGCCGCCCGCCTTAGAGCGAAGACCAAAGAATAGAAAGTCCTCATCAGGGAACTCCTCTTTGCTGACGATGCTGCATTAACATCTCACACAGAAGAGTGTCTGCAGAGACTCATCGACAGGATTGCGGCTGCCTGCAACGAATTTGGCCTAACCATCAGCCTCAAGAAAACGAACATCATGGGACAGGACGTCAGAAATGCTCCATCCATCAATATCAGCGACCACGCTCTGGAAGTGGTTCAAGAGTTCACCTACCTAGGCTCAACTATCACCAGTAATCTGTCTCTCAATACAGAAATCAACAAGCGCACGGGAAAGGCGTCTGCTGCTATGTCCAGACTGGCCAAGAGAGTGTGGGAAAATGGCGCACTGACACTGAACACAAAATTCCGAGTGTTTCAAGCCTGTGTCCTCGGTACCTTGCTCTATGGCAGCGAGGCCTGGGCAACATATGTCAGCCAAGAGCGACGTCTCAATTCATTCCATCTTTGCTGCCTCCGGAGAATCCTTGGCATCAGATGGCAGGATCGTATCTCCAACACAGAAGTTGTCAAGGCAGCCAACATCCCCAGCATATACACCTACTGAGCCAGCGGTGTTTGAGATGGCTTGGCCATGTGAGCCGCATGGAAGATGGCAGGATCCCCAAGGATGCATCATACAGCGAGCTCGTCACTAGTATCAGACCCACCGGCCGTCCATGTCTCTGCTTTAAAGAAGTCTGCAAACGCGACATGAAGTCCTGTGACATTGATCACAAGTCGTGGGAGTCAGTTGCCAGTGATCGCCAGAGCTGGCGGACAGCCATAAAGGCGGGGCTAAAGAGTGACAAGTCAAAGAGACTTCGCAGTTGGCAGGAAAAAATAACAGAAACGTAAGGAGAGAGCCAACTGTATAACAGCCCTGACAACCAATTTTATCTGCAGCGCCTGTGGAAGAGTCTGTTACTCTAGAATTGGCTTTTATAGTCACTTCAGGTGCTGTTTCACAAACCACTGACCACCTCCAGGTGCTTACCCATTGTCTCTCGAGACGAGGAGGCCAAAGAAAAAGTCTCTAATTCAGAAGGTTGTGCATTTAGCAAGCACTGCCCCAGGGTCAGTTTACCCAAGGAAACTAACTCACTGTTCTTGAAGCCAAGGGAACTATAACTGAGAATCCAGTAAGTTAACAGGATTCAGCATCTTCTGCAGGATTCAACAGCAGAGAGTGGTCATTCAGCAGTAATCCTGTCCACTAGATTGATGGAGGGTGGAAGCTTAAAGAGAAAACACATTTATGAGCTATGAGGAGTTCCATCCCCACCAGTAGAGTATTGTATGCCTCGTTCTTGGGAAAATTACTCTCTCATACGTATGTCTGGTATGGAATGCTGACAGTGACTACAGTGAAACGTTATTCCCAGTGTATAGGCATTGCTCTGACCGAGGATCATTCTTTGGCTGTATTTACTTTGTGTGAAAGCAGGGCTGAGGAACCTGGGTCTTGAGAACTTGCCATAAGTGGTTCTGAGGTCTAGTTCCTTAACATAATAGCATGCGTTCAGTAGTGTGTTTATGGTACTGTACTGGCTAGCTAGAGATTGAGAGTTCAGATCACACCACAGCTTGTTGGGAAAATTAATACTGATGGTTTGTGGCTTGGCATCAGGAGATGACGTGAATCTGTTAGATTGTCATAAAAACCCAACTGATTCACTAATGTACTTCAGAGAAGGACACCTGCCTCTAAGCTGCCTGGTTGGCATGGGACACACAGTGGTTTCCTTAGGAGAACTAGGGATGGGTAATGAATAATGCCTTACCAGTCACCCACCTCCTGGGAACAAATATTTACAAACCTATCCCTAACCTAAAGTATATAAGATTACAATCAAAGGCTTTTTCCTAAATTGTGCTTCAGTACTGCCCTGTTGGGCTATGCACTTTGATGCCACAAATAACATTGCTTTTAGAAAGACCAGTGAAAGGTAAAGGACGTGATATACTGTTCAGCATTTTCAGATTTCTGCAGTAGTTTTTGATCTGTTTTATTCAGATTCCAAAAACTGTGATGCAAAACTGATTTTCCACAATGGATGTTGTCTGTTTTTAATAAAAATACAATTTAACGTGACTGTGAGGAGGATGGTAACATATTTCAGAAGGACATAGACTGGTGAAATGGGCAGACATGTGGCAGATGAAGTTTAACACAGAGAAGTGATACATTCTGGTAGGAAGGATGAGACGAGGCAAAATAAACTAAATGGTACAATTTTAATGGGGCTGCAGGAACAGAGACCCCGGGGGGGTTGGTGGGGGGTGCGTTGCAGTGGTGTATGTGCACAAGTCTTTGAAGGCTGCAGGGCAAATTAAGAAGGATGTTACAAAACATATGGGATCCTTGGCTTTATTAATAGAAAAATAGAGAACAAAAGCAAGGAAGTTACACTGAACCTTGATAAATCACTGGTTCAGTCTCAGCTGCAGCATTGCACTCAATTCTGGGTGGCAAACCTTAGCAAGGATGCCAAGGCCTTGAAAAAGGTGCAGAAGAGATTTACCAGAATGGTTCCAGGAATAAAAGACTTCAGTTATGTGGAGAGACTGAAGAAGTTGAAGTTGTTCTCTTTGGAGCAGAGAAGGTTAAGAGGAGATTTGATAGTGTTCAAAACCATGAAGGATTTTAATTAAGGAGAAACTGTTGCCAGTGGCAGAAGGATCAGTAACCAGAGGACACAGATTTAAGGTGATTGGCAAAAAAAAGAGGTGAGATTAGTATTTATTTTACACAGCAAGGTGTTGTGATCTGGAATGCGCTGCCTGGAAAGGGTGGTGGAAGTAGATTCAATCATAACTTTCAAAAGAACATTATTGGATGAATTAGTGAAAAGGAAAAATGTGCAGGGCAGTGCAGAAAGAACAGGGGAGTAGGACTAATTGGATAGCTCTTTCAAAGAGATGGCACAGGCACGATGGACTGAATGTCCGCCTCCTATGCTGTGCAATTCTATGTGAGGATTGACTTTCTTTTCTCTCTCTCTCTCTCTCACAGTTGCTGCTGCCCAAGCCCAGGCAGACGAAAGAAGAAGCCAAAGTGTAAATAGTCCAGTATCGTCTGACCCACCACCAGTAGTTGCAAAGGCACCAACGAAACCAGGTACCTGCAGCCCTGCTGAACTGACAGACGGGGCCATGACAATCATCAACAATCCCAACCTGCATGAAAATGTACATTCTTTGGCAAGTCCATCCAGAGTTTGTAGACAACTTGGCGTATTTCGCTGTAAACTGGTCAACGTTGTTTAGAAAAACCGTGCATTTAAATCCGTTTACTCTGCTCAGCTTCTAAGACCCCTGCACAAGTTGCCATTTAACACCTGTCTCTTTTTCATTCAGCAAAATGATAGCCTAAGGAGCTGGTCTCTCTGTGTGTCTGTTCTTGCATTCTGTTTCTCTTTCTCTCTGTGTGTCTGTTCTTGCATTCCGTTTCTCTTTCTCTCTGTGTGTCTGTTTTTGCATTCTGTTTCTCTTTCTCTCTGTGTGTCTATTCTTGCATTCTGTTTCTCTTTCTCTCTGTGTGTCTGTTTCAGTCTCTCCCTCCTCCTATAGAGGCCCAAAAGTCCTGGTGCTACAATTGCTGGGAAGGAGGGATTCACTGGGAGCCTAGTGGTAGAGTCTGGGACAGGGTAACAGTCAACAAATATTAATCTGTTTGGTCCTTGCTAAGACGAACACCTCAGCAATGATCGACCGGCCACGTGCTCACAGCCCAACTCCATGTGTTACGTGCGTGCAATCTATCATCGCCCTCAATCGTGCGTCTCGTCAGTGTTTCAGGGTATCTCACTTCATTTAGTGCTGTGTTTTTCAAATCCACTGGCCCTCAGATTGACAATCCAGGTGTTTCTAATGACTGGCACGTCTGTCCCTCAAACATGGTTTATTATGCCAGCAGAAATCCCAGTACTAATTTTTTTTTAAATCTTTCATGGAATGTGGGCTTCGCTGGCAAAGCCTGCATTTGTCACCCATCTCTAATTGCCCTTGAACTGAGTGGCTTGCTGGACCATTTCAGAGGGCAGTTAAGAGTCAACCACATTACTGTGGGTCTGGAGTCACATGTAGGCCAGACCATTGTAAGGACAGCAAATTTCCTTCCCTAAAGGACATTAGTTTTTACAACAATCGATGGTAGTCTCAGTAATGGTGCTATGAAACTAGCTTTCAATTCCATATTTTTATTAATTAACTGATCTTTTTTATTAATTGAATTTAAATTCCACCAGCTGCTGTGGTGGGATTTGAACCCATGCTCCCAGGGCATTAACCTGTGTTTTTGGGTTACTAGCCAGTGACATTAGCACTGCACCACAGTCTCCCCTAATTAAATTTAAATGTAATTAAATTTTCATTGATCAGCTTATCATTTCTGCTCATTAATACAATGTAAATTCTCTTGACCAGTAATAGACGGCTCCACTTTAAAGACTGTTGAGAGACAGAGACTAGCCAAGGAGCGGCGAGAAGAAAGGGAAAAGGAGATCGGTAAGTGGCAGCTGCAGTTTGCACACTGCATGTTGGACATTTTCAAATTCCCCGTTTTGAAAAAGGGCAAGCTTTCCATTCCTAGCACTCACCACCACATTCTGACACTTTATCTAGGAATAGTGGAGGGAGTGGTAATAAGCTCACTGTGTAACTCCTGACACAAGTTAACAGCAGTGGAAATCTGAGAGCACGGCTGCATGTGCTGTAGAGCAGGGAGATTGGGAGGGAAAGGGAGCAACATTTTTAAAAAGAGGTTGATTCCTTTCTTTAAAAACAGCGCTACCTTACCAATCAAGGTGCTGACTTACAGAATCAACCTAGCCATTATTCTAGAACTGAAGCTTTGAGCTTCCACTTGTCAGCTGTGCCCAACAGGATTGATTTGCACAATTTTATAGTTCCTTGTTATAAGATTGTAGGATACATATATGTAAGGAAGGCCATGCAGTTTGTCTTGGCACATCATCCAGCAAGAATCCACATTCTCCCCATCACAGCATCCACCTGTAAACTGATTCCTGAGTTTTTGCTCCACTAAAATAACTTATATAATGGCATCAGCATAATAAATTTATCCAAGTGCAGTAGAGGATGCAGTGATCATGAGTAATAGTAACGCTATGGTCAGTAATGTGGGCTTTGAGGAGGTTTGGAAGGTGGGAGAGAAGTAACACAACAGGGATTTAGAGTAGGTTACAGAATGGGGCTGAGATGGCTGAAGGTGCTGACACTCTTGGAGTGGATACATTGGAGTCGAGAGTCAGAAGACCAAAAGACAAAGCTGGGGGAAGAGTGCAGATACGGGGTGAGGATCAGGGGAAGGGGGCAGAGATGAGTGAGGGCTGGGGGATGAGAGCAGGGATGGAGCATGGAGGTGGGGTAAGGATTGGGGGAGGAGCGTGGAGGTGGGGCAAGGATTGGGGGAGGAGCGTGGAGGTGGGGCAAGGATTGGGGGAGGAGGGTGGAGGTGGGGCAAGGATTGGGGGAGGAGCGTGGAGGTGGGGCAAGGATTCGGGGAGGAGCGTGGAGGTGGGGTAAGGATTGGGGGAGGAGCGTGGAGGTGGGGCAAGGATTGGGGGAGGAGTGTGGAGGTGGGGCAAGGATTGGGGGAGGAGCGTGGAGGTGGGGCAAGGATTGGGGGAGGAGCGTGGAGGTGGGGCAAGGATTGGGGGAGGAGCATGGGGGCAGGGCAAGGATTGGGGGAGGAGCGTGGAGGCGGGGCAAGGATTGGGGGAGGAGCATGGGGGCGGGGCAAGGATTGGGGCAGGAGCGTGGAGGCGGGGCAAGGATTGGGGGAGGAGCGTGGAGGCGGGGCAAGGATCGGGGTGGAGCACGGAGGCGGGGTGAGGATCTGGGGAGGGGGGTGTAGACCGGGGGAGGAGCATAGAGGTGGGGTGAGGATCAGGGAGGAGTATGGAGGCGGGGCGGGGATCAGGGAGGAGTATGGAGGTGGGGCGGGGATCAGGGAGAAGTATGGAGGCGGGGCGGGGATCAGGGAGGAGTATGGAGGCAGGGCAAGGATCGGGGAGGCGTATGGAGGCGGGGCGAGGGCTGGTGAGAAGTGTGGCGGCAGGGCAAGGATGGGGGGAGGAGCGTGGATTGGAAGGAGTGTGGAGGCGGGGCAAGGGCTTGGGAGAGAGTGTGGAGGAAGGCGAATGTGGGGGATGGGAGCGGAGGCTGGGCGAGAGCTGGGGAGTGTGGAGGAAGGGCGGCGGAGGGGACGGAAATGCGGCGGTGGAGCGAGAGCTGGGGAGGGAGTTTGTAGGAAGGGCGAGGGCCGGGAGGGAGTGTGGAGGCAAGGCGAGGGCTGGGGAGGGAGTTTGTAGGAAGGGCGAGGGCTGGGAGGGAGTATGGAGGCAGGGCGAGGGCTGGGAGGGAATATGGAGGAAAGGCGAGGGCTGGGGAGGGAGTTTGTAGGAAGGGCGAGGGCTGGGAGGGAGTGGGGAGGAAAGGCGAGGGCTGGGGAGGGAGTTTGTAGGAAGGGCGAGGGCTGGGAGGGAGTATGGAGGCAGGGCGAGGGCTGGGAGGGAGTATGGAGGCAGGGCGAGGGCTGGAGAGGAAGTTTGCAGGAAGGGCGAGTGCTGGGAGGGAGTGTGGAGACGGGGTGAGGGCTCGGCAAGGAGTGGAGGAAGGGTGACGGCTGGGGAGGGAGTGGAGGACCGGCGAGGGCTGGGGAGGGAGTGTGAAATAGGGGCGAGGATTGGGCAGGGGTATGGAGGCGGGGTGAGGATCGGGGGCGGGGTGAGGATCGGGGGAGGAGTATGGAGGCGGGGTGAGGATCGGGGGAGAAGCCTGGAGGCAGGGTGCGGCCTGGGGAGGGAGTGCAGAGGAGGGGAGAGGGCTGGGGAGGAACGGTGAGGGCTGGGGAGGGAGTGTGGAGGAGGGGGCGAGGGCTGGGGAGGGAGTGCGGAGGCGGGGCGAGGGCTGGGGAGGGAGTGTGGAGGAAGGGTGAGGGCTGGGGAGGGAGTGTGGAGGAAGGGCGAGGGTGGGGAGGGAGTGTGGAGGAAGGGTGGGGAGGGAGTGCAGAGGTGGGGCGAGGGCTGGGGAGGGAGTGTGAAGGCGTGGTGAGGGCTCGGGAGGGAGAGGGAGTGCGGAGGCGGGTCGAGGACTGAGGAGGGAGTGGGGAGGGAGCGCAGGTAATTTGAAGTTTAGTTCTGGATATACTGTTGTACAGTTTGTCCACTTCTGGTCAGCTCTTTGTTATTTTGTTGAAAAGCTAAAAGGCCCAAGTTTGTTTTTATCTCTTCACTGTAACTATCCAGGGATTGATGGCCACACTGTGTCCCGCTGACCATAACTGCATTAATTGTTTTTACATGGCAATGATGTGGCGCAGCCTGCACACCACATCATGCAGCAGTGCTTAGACCTGTTTGCTAAGAAAAGAATTAGTTTTGCTGATCTACGTGCAGCTCTTGAAGTTTTTCCTGGATAAAGGTGTCTTCTCATTATCTGAAACCTTCATCCATGCCTTTGTTACCTCCAAATTCAACTATTCTAATGCTCTCTAGGCTGGCCTCCCACCTTGCACTTATGTAGTCTTGATCTCGTTCAAAACTCTGTTGCCTGTGTACTAACTTGCAGCAAATCCCATTCACCCATCACTCCTCTGTTCACTAACCTACATTGGCTCCAAGTCGACAATGCCTTGGTTTTAAAATTCTCATCCTTGTTTTCAAATCTCTTCGTGGCCTCTCCCCTCCCTATCTCTGTAACCTGCTGTAGCCCCACAACCATCCGAGATCTCTGTGCTGCTCCAATTCTGGCCTCTTGTGCATCGCGATTTTAATCACTGCGCCATTGGTGGCTGTGCCTTCAGCTGCCTGGGTCCTAAGCTCTGGAATTCCCTCCCTAAGCCTCTCTGCCTCTCTACCTCGCTTCCCTCTTTGAAGGTGCTCTTTAAAACCTACCTCTTTGACCAAGTTTTTGGTCACCTGTCTTAACATCACCTTATGAAGCTGTCAATGTCAGCTTTTGTTTAATAAAGCTCCTATGGAGCACCTTGATATGGTTTACTACGTTTGAGGCGCTGTAAAGATATAAGATGTTATCCTGGGGTGAGTGAATGTGGTTCAGTGTTGTGTGAAGTATAGAACAATGAAAGGCATCATTTTAATAATTATGTGGCATTATTATTTTTTGTTTGCACAATAACTGATGCACACCTTCTCTACCTTTATACCATCAGCAGTGAGAGAATTTCAGTTAATAGAAAAAGAAAAGAAAGCACGACTTCAGTATGAGAAACAAGTGGAAGAACGTCACAGGAAGCTGGAAGAACAAAGGCAGAGGGAGCAGCAGAAGAGAGTTGCAGTGGAAGAGAAGCGGAGACAGCAGCAGGAAGAGGAGAAGGTCAGTCACAATGCTGTATGGTAGGACGTGTCCAAGCTGTGGCTGAGAGCCCCACAGACCCCTCCCCCTCAAAACATCAGTTAGACTGAAATCTGTAAAATAAATTAAATGCAATCCTTAATTTAGTAATTTTTATTCATTCATGGGACATGGGCATCACTGGAAAGGCCAGCATTTAGTTTAGTTTAGTTTAGCGATACAGCACTGAAACAGGCCCTTCGGCCCACCGAGTCTGTGCCGACCATCAACCACCCGTTTACACTAATCCTACACTAATCCCATATCCCTATCACATCCCCACCTATCCCTATATATTTCCCTACCACCTACCTATACTAGGGGCAATTTCTAATGGCCAATTTACCTATCAGCCTGCAAGTCTTTGGCATGTGGGAGGAAACCGGAGCACCCGGAGGAAACCCACGCAGACACAGGGAGAACTTGCAAACTCCACACAGGCAGTACCCGGAATTGAACCCGGGTCGCTGGAGCTGTGAGGCTGCGGTGCTAACCACTGCGCCACCCTATTTATTGCTTATCCCTAAATGCCTTTGAGAAGTTGATGGTGAGCTACCGTTTTGAACCGCCGTAGCCCATGTGGTGAAGGTTTTAGCAGTTTTGATCCAACTGACTGAGTTGCTTGGCCATTTCAGAGGGCAGTTAAGAGTCAAGCACTTTTCCACGGGTCTGGAGTCTTACGTAGGCCAGACCAGGTAAGAACAGCAGGTTTCCGTCCTTCAAGGACATTAGTGAACCAGGTGGGTTTTGACAATAATCCATTAGTTTTATGGTTACTATTACTGAGAGTAGCTTTTTTCCCAGTTTATTTAATTAATTAAATTAATTTAAATTTCCCTGCTGCCTTGATGGGATTTGAACTCATCTCTGGATTACTAGTCCAGTAACATAACCACTATGCTACCATATCCTTCGCTGCACATGTTTTTAATGTTTAACTTTATTCTGGAGAGTTAAGATCTCCTGTACATTGCTGCTGACAGAAAGGGGTCTACGCCATGCCAACATTGCTGCAGATTATTGTCGTGCAGTCCCCCACCTGCCAAGAATGAAGCACACATTATTTCGCCACATGAACATTAAAACTTAAAATTGGTGCTGGGAAGAAAAGAGGACCTATCACAAGGAATTGCCAGGCCCCTCGCCGGAAAGACTTTTTTTGCACAGTAGCAGACAGTGTTGGAACAAAGGAATCAGTCCCTGGTTCCCCAATGCACAGAAGACCTGATCAGACCAGTTAAGTCACATGACTAACTGGCTGTTGCAGAATTTTAACTTGTCACAGAGAATTTGAGGAGAGGAGCCGACCTGGGGGGAGAACGCCAAGAGAGGAGCCGATAAACTGAGCCCGAGGATCGAGGCCCAGTCACTTACCTTCCGGGAGCGGAGCGGAGGGCAGTCCAGGCACGCCAGAGTTTGGAACAAAAAGTCAACAGTGACATCACAGGAAAGCTGCAAGGTGATTGGTTGGTGAGTAACAGCTGTTAGTGCCTGGAAATAGCTTTAAAAAAAATCAGGGGAAAGTTCTTTTTTTAAACCTACCTTATAAGTGATAAGGTTAGTACTACTAAAGTGTTTTTTTTTAATTAGTGTAATTTATTAAGGATTTTAGATTGTGCTGGGTAGTGTTTGGAGTAGAACAAGGCCCTTAGTGTAATTAGTATTTTTTAAAGGGATTAACTAATTTATCTAAAGGTAAGTCATGGCAGGAGAGCTCGCACCTGTGATTTGCTCCTCTTGCGCTATGTGGGAAATCAGGGATGCTTCCAGTGTCTCTGACAACCATGTGTGTAACTACTGGCTACCCGCATTACGGAGCTGGAGCTGCGGGTGGAGTCGCTGTGGAGCATCCGTGATGCTGAGGACGTCGTGGATAGCACTTTTCGCAAGGTGGTCACACCACAGGTAATGGTTGCACAGGCAGAAAAGGGATGGGTGACCACCAGGCAGAGTAATAGGCGCAGGCAGGTAGTGCAGGAGTCCCCTGTGGCCATCCCCTCTCAAACAGATATACCACTTTGGATACTGTTGGGGGGGATGGCCTCCCAGGGGAAAGCAGCAACAGCCAATTTCGTGGCACTACGGATGGCTCTGCTGCAGAGCGGAGGAGGAAAAAGACTGGGAGACCCATAGTGATAGGAGATTCAATTGTAAGGGGAACAGACAGGCATTTCTGTGGCCACAAACAAGACTCCAGGATGGTATGTTGCCTCCCTGGTGCAAGGATCAAGGATGTCTCGGAGCGGCTGCAGGACATTCTGAAGGGGGAGGGTGAACAGCCAGTGGTCAAGGTACATGTCTGTGCCAACGACATAGGTAGAAAAAGGGAATGAGGTCCTGCAAGATGAATTTACGGAGTTAGGAGCTAAATTAAAAAGCAGGACCTCAAAGGTAGTAATCTCAGGATTACTTCCTGTGCCACGTGTTAGTGAGTATAGGAACAGGAGAATAGACCAGATGAATGTGTGGCTGGAGAAATGTTGCAGGAGGGAGGGATTTAGATTCCTGGGACATCGGGACTGGTTCTGGGGAAGGTGGGACCTGTACAAGTGGGACGGGTTACACCCAGGCAGGATCAGAACCAATGTCCTCGCGGGGGTGTTTGCGAGTGCTGTTGGGGAGGATTTAAACTAGAATGGCAGGGGGATGGGAACCTGAGTGGGGAAACTGAGGAGGAGGAAACAAGGATAGAAACGAAAGACAGGAAACAAAAAGACAAAAGTAGAAGGCAGAGAAATGTGAGCTTATCTACTTGGGTGGCAAAAACAGAAAGGCAGATTATTATCTGAACAGCGATAGATTGGGAAAGGGGGAGGTGCAGCGAGACCTGGGTGTCCTTGTGCACCAGTCGCTGAAAGTAAACATGCAGGTGCAGCAGGCAGTTAAGAAGGCAAATGGTATGTTGGCCTTCATAGCAAGAGGATTTGAGTACAGGAGCAAGGATGCCTTGCTTCAATTATACAAGGCCTTGGTGAGACCACATCTGGAGTATTGTGTGCAGTTTTGGTCTCCTTATCTGAGGAAGGATGTTCTTACTATGGAGGGAGTGCAGCAAAGATTCACCAGACTGATTCCTGGGATGGCAGGACTGACATGTGAAGAGAGTTTGGATCACTAAGGCCTGTATTCACTGGAGTTTAGGATAATGAGAGTGGATCTCATAGAAGCCTACAAAATTCTAACAGGTCTGGACAGATTAGATGCAGGAAGGATGTTCCCGATGGCGGGGGAGTCCAGGACCAGGGGTCACAGTCTAAGGATAAGGGGTAAGCCATTTAGGACTGAGATAAGGAGAGATTTCTTCACCCAGAGAGTGGTGAACCTGTGGAATTCTCTACCACAGAAAGCAGTTGAGGCCAAATCATTAAATATATTCAAGAAAGAGTTAGATACAGTTCTTAGGGCTAATGGGATCAAGGGATACGGGGAGAAAGCGGGAACAGGTTACTGAGTTTGGATGATCAACCATGATTGTATTGAGAGGCGGAGCAGGCTCGAAGGGCTGAATGGCCTACTCCTATTTTTCTATGTTTCTATTTGAACTCAGAAAGCTCTTTTCTCCTGGACTGAGAACACCTCTTTCCTGTCTGCTCCCATCTCTTTGTCACGGAACTGAAGACCATTGAAGACGCATGAACACCAAGAGAGAAAAATCTCCTACAGTGAACAAGGTTTAAGAAGAATACTGGGCCCCAATGAAAGGGACTACAGTGAGTTCGAAGCACAGTAAACAAGAAACTCTTCTGATATTGCCTCAAACCTCTCTACTTTATTTTTCTTCTGCAGTCTCCTGACCCTATTTGCATGTGTGTATCGCATGTGCATGCTGGCGTGGGCGCATCGTATATCCATGGGCTTTAACCGAATTAGAGTTTAAGTTCTAATAAATTTCACTTTTCTTTAAACCTAAGAAGGTCTGTTTATGCTCATTCCTTTGCCTTATAATTGGAAATTGGTGAACAAGGATTCACTAAAGGGGGAGCTCAAAACACAGTGTGTTTAAAATTAAACCCTATTACAATAAGACCTGGTGAAGGCTAAAAGGAAGCCCTAAGACACCTTTCTCACCTGATAATAACAGAAATTTGGGTGCTAGCATCTGGGATTTTACCCGCAAGCTAGAGAAATTGCAAGTGGGAAGCCAAATTGCTTCCAATCAAAAAAAAGCAAGATTAATGCAGGTTTTCTTGTGGTTGTGTGTTATTGAATACTAGCATGTCTGCAACTGAAGCTGGTAGCACTCCAAGCCAGGATGAAGTAATTTGGGATCATTTAAAAGCACTGTCTACGGAGGAGTTGAGAGAAATGGCTGAGCAGTGTGGGATCACTGTACGTGGCAGGCTAGGAAGTCTGAACTCCTAAGACTAGTGGCCAACCATTTTTCTCTTGAATCTGAAGAGGCAGAAGCAGTGTTAGAAGTAGACCCAGACAGGGTATTGTTAGCAAAGATACAATTGGAACAAAAGAAACTTGAATTAGAAGGCGGGGAAAGAGAAAGAGAGAGAGGCAGGGAAAGAGAAAGGGAGAGAGGCAGGGAAAGAGAAAGGGAGAGAGGCAGGAGAGGGAGCAAGAGAGACCCTTCCATAAGGAATGTGAAGAAATAGAGAGACAGGAGAAGGAAGGAGAGAGACAGGAGAGAGTAATAATCCAGAAAGAATCCGAAGAGAGAGAGCTGAAGCAGCTTGAGTTAGCTCAGGGGCGACAGAGTAACCCCAGTGAAAGCATGGCCAATATTCAGGGCTGGGTACAAATAAGCTTAAACTCACTCAATTAATTCCAAAATTCAATGAGGAAGATGTGGAAGAGCTTTTTGTGTCTTTTGAGAAACTGGCAAGGTAGCTAAAATGGTCAAAGCAAACTAACTGGAAAAGCCCATCAGGTTTATTCCTTGTTGTCAGATGAGAATTCATCAAATTATGAACTGATGAAAAATACTGTCCTCGGGGCATATGAATTAGTACCCAAAGCATACCGCCAAAAGATTAGATCCCTCAAAAAGCAAGCTAATCAAACTTATCTGGAGTTTGAAAGAAGTAAGCAGCTGGCTTTCGACCAGTGGCTGAGGGCTCTTAAAATACAGCTCAGCTATGAGACTCTCAGAGAAGTAATTCTGCTAGACGAATTTAAAAACACTCTCCCACTCATGTAGAGGAGCACTGGGATCAGGGAGCCAGGCAAGTGACCATTCTGGCCGATGAGTTTGCTTTAATTTATCAGTCGGTTTCCAGGGGAGAACCTTTCCTATTCACCCCCACAAACCCGAAAAGGACAAAGTGGGGGAAGGTGATGGGAGCCTAGGCAGTCCTGGGAAAGAAAGGAAAACAGGAGACACAGGGAGCTGTCCTCCAGCGAAAAAGGAAGGTGCTGTGAGCAAGAGTGAGACCCGGAGACCTGTGTGCTTCCATTGTAATAAGGCAGGGCATTTAAAAGCTGACTGCTGGAAACTAAAGGGAAAACCGGTAGGGTTAATCAGGGCACACCCACTCAATGAAGACGGGACCCTGATGGAAAACACAGAACAAGCTGTGGCTTTAACTACAGTAAGGGTACAACCCAGGAAGCTTATTGCAGCCTGTGCAGGAAAAGTTTATCGGATTCCTGAAGGTTTTCAGGGTTATGTTTTGAAGGGAAAGTAACCCCATATCCCTCGAGTGGGGTAAGCAAGCCCATAGTGATTCTCAGGGACACAGGGGCCACTAGATCCCTTTTACTGTGAAAAGGCCTGACCTTTCCTCCAGAGAGTGCAGTGAACACCAGAATGGTGGTGAATGGTATTGGAGGGCAGTGTATGTCTGTACCTGTACACCGGGTGCACCTGGAGTGCGACCGGTGACCGTAGGGATTGTTCTTAGTTTGCCTGTGGACGGGGTTGATCTGCTCCTACGTAATGATTTGGCAGGGGTGAAGGTGGTAGCCACCCTTCCGCCGGCCCCATAATGAAAGAAAGACCGCAGGAGGTCAGAGAGACAGGTCAGTGGCAGGAGATGGACTCCTGCAGTTTCCCTGAATGTGTAGTGGATCAGGCCATGATCAAACCAGCTACCCCAGAGGAGACTGCATTGACACTGCAGGCAGATGACCATGAGAGGTCTGCCTGTCCAAGACTTTCTTTGGAAATTTAGGAGACCCAGGGAATGAATTAAATGGATTTTCCCTAGCTGAGGCTCAATGAGCCGACTCAGTATTGTGAGAGTTAGCACAGGCTGCCCAGTCTGAAAGTAAAGCAGAGGGAGTCCCTGATTGCTACTATTTAAAGAATGAGGTACTGATGAGGAAATGGAGTTCTCCTCACAGACCTGAGGGCAAGAGGTGGGCAGTAGTTCACCAGTTAGTGGTGCCACAGAGGTACCGGGGAGAAATATTAAGAAGGGCCCAGGAGACCACAGTGGCTGTACATGCCAGTATACGAAAGACCAAAGCCCGCATAAGACTGGCCAAAACCCCACAAAGATGTGATAGAGTATTGCAGGAGTTGCCAAATGTGCCAGGTTGAGGTGAAACCCCAATGTACAGTGAAACCTGCACCCTTAAGTCCTGTACCGGTGTTAGGAGGATCCTCCAGCAGAGCGCTGGTAAACTGTAAGGGATCCTGATGAGAACAAAAGGGGACAGGCAGGCACATGGCTGGCAAAAGTTTAGAAAGAAAAGAGGGAAAAGTGACCAAGGGGGCAGGCTAAAGGAAGTCCGGGAGGAATCCCGGATGAAAACCCCTACTATCCAGTCAGCCAACCCTGAAAATGTGAAAAGTTAGACCCCACATCCTCCTATGTAAATGCAGACTCTAGAAGCACCTCACCAGAGTTGCTAACAGCAATTACAGGAACTTGCAGAGACAGAGGCACCTCCAGGGGGCACAGAAACCATGAGGGTAATGCCTCACCTAATCGAAGTGCCATAGTCTGCACACATAACTGCAGGTAGGAATGTCCCAGAGAACAAAGGGGAGATTAACAAAGAATCCTTCCCCACAGTCAGAGAAAAAGGGACCCACCCATCCCCTAAAGGCAACGGTCTTTGTATGACTCAGCAAAACACTGAAAGAGTGTTCAGGATAGACCTGCCCACTACTAACTCTCCAAAAACAAAAACATTGCCGCAGCAGGAACAAAACCCTGGCCAGCCATGGCAGTGGGCCAGCTGAGGAAAAGCTTCCCCAGGGAACCACATGGTTACTGGGATGCCAAAAAGGGGAAATTAAAGCAGCGCTGGCACCCAGAAAAGATAATTTTAATAGGCTTTAAGATTAATGAATGACTGGAAATGAATGAGAGAAATGCATGGTTTTTCTTTCTGTATCTTATATTTCTCTCAAACCTTATAATGAAATGTGCCATTTTCTTTCAAATCGCATTTCGTTCCCCTGGGTCTGGAGGTGTCATGCAGACCCCCACCTGCCAAGAATGAGGCACACATTATTTTGCCACATGAACACTAAAACTTAAAATTGATGTTGGGAAGAAAAGAAGGCCGATCACAAGGAATTGCCAGGCCCCTCGCCAGAAAGACCATTTTTGCATGCTAGCAGACAGTGTTGGAACAAAGAACCCAGTCCTTGCTTCTCCAATGCATATAAGAACTGGTCAGACCAGTTAAGTCACGTGACTAACTGGCTGTTGCAAAATTTGAACTTGTCACAGAAAATTTGAACCCAGAAAACTCTTTTCTCCTGGACTGAGAACACCTCTCTCCTGTCTGCTCCCATCTCTTTCTCACGGAACTGAAGACCCATTGAAGACACATGAACCCCAAGAAAGAAAAGTCTCCTACAGTGAACAAGGTTTGAGAAGAATTCTGGGCCCCAACGAAAAGCAAGACTACTTACAAAAGGACTGCAGTGAGCTCGAAGCACAATAAACAAGAAACTCTGCTGATATTGCCTCAAACCTCTCTACTTTATTTTTCTTCTCTCTTCTGTCCCTATTTGCATGTGTGTATCGCGTGCAAGCTAGTGTGGGGGTGTCGTATATCCATGGCAGTTAACAGAATTAGAGTTTAAGTTTTAATAAATTTCACTTTTCCACTTTACAGGCCAAGAAAGCCTGTTTATGCTCATTTCTTTGCCTTATAATTGGAAAGTGGTGAACAAGGATTCACCAAAGGGGGAGCTCAAAACACAGTGTGTTTAAATTGAGCCCTATTACAGTAAGACCAGGTGAAGGCTAAAAGGAACCCCTAGACACCTTTCTCACCTGGTCGTAACATTATTCAGACTGCTTGGGGCACGTGCTGTGTGTGATATGGGACACAGTGTCAGCGATGCATGAAACAGAAAGGAGCCCTGCCCGGTCTCCCCTCGCTGTGTACTACATGAAACACTCGGGAAACTCTCCAGGTGAGTTTTGGAGCTGCCAGGTTCTGGAAACATGATGCTTACTGTACAAATCAGATGTTGCTTCCATAGGTGCTGTCTTTCACACTTTGCCCTCCCCTCCCTTTCCCTCCCCTCCCTGTCCCCAGATCCAGTTGGTAGCTGAGTTATGCTATAGATTCCTCTTAATATTCTACAACTTTTAAAAAGGAGCATATGTGAGAACGCATCACCTTCCAACGCTCATCAAATTGTGACTCATAGAATTGTTGTTTGGCCAAAGATTTCATTCTACTTCTAAGTTCGTGGTAACTATTTTGACTGCCCTGAACTGTTCTAAAAAATCTCCATTTCAGGCAGCTTGTGTGGAACAGGGATATTGAGAGAATGTTACTGACGGGCCCCCTTCACTTCAATATTTTTATTCCATAGATCAGGAATAGTCTAATGATCTTTCCCTCTGTTCTGTTTATTTCCTTCCAATCTCCTTCTCCCACCGCTAATGCTCCACAGAGATGGGAGGTGGAGTATGAAATGGAGAGGTCCCTCTCTCTTTGCTGTTAAAAGGCCACTGAGAATGAGATTTACAGAATTCACCGATTGAGCTATTATTGGGCCTTCCTATTTAATGGCACAAGTTGTCACTCCCTCTAGCCCTAGCAAAACTAGAGTCAATGGGAATCGGGAAAACTCTCCGCTGGTTGGAGTCGTACCTAGCACAAAGAACGATGGTTGTGGTTGTTGGAGGTCAATCATCTCAGTCCCAGGAATCACTGCAGGAGTTCCTCAGGGTAGTGTCCTAGGCCCAACAATCTTCAGCTGCTTCATCTGTGACCTACTCTCCAGCATAAAGTCAGAAGTGGGGATGTTCGCTGACGATTGCACAATGTTCAGCACCATTCGCAACTCCTCAGATACTGAAGCAGCCGATGTCCAGATGCAGCAAGACCTGGACAACATCCAGGCTTGGGCTGATAAGTGGCAAGTAACATTCATGCCAGACAAGTGCCAGGCAATGGCCATCTCCAACAAGAGAGAATCTAACCATTTCCAGTTCTTGGATAATTGGACTGCATTCTGGGGAAGATGGGACCTGTTCAAACAGGACGGGCTGCATCTGAACCAGAGGGGCACCAATATCCTGGGAGGGAGGTTTGCTAGTACTGTTCGGGAGGGTTTAAACTAGTTTGGGAGGGGGATGGGAACCGGACTTGTAATCCAGGGACCAGTGGGTCCACTCAGAAAGACAAAGAGTGTAGTGAGGTATTGGGGAAGGTAGCACTGTCACAGAGGACAGATGGGCACGGAGAAGGGTTAAAGTGCGTATACTTCAACGCAAGAAGCATCAGGAATAAGGTGAGTGAATTGAAGGCGTGGATGGGCACTTGGGACTACGATGTTGTGGCCATCACTGAAACGTGGATAGGTGAGGGGGAGGAATGGTTTTTGGAGGTACCTGGTTATAGATGTTTTCATAAGATTAGGAATGGTGGTAAAAGAGGTGGGGGGGTGGCATTGTTAGTTAGAAATAGTGTAACAACTGCTGAAAGAATTTTCGAGGAGGATCTGCCGACTGAGGCACTGTGGGTTGAGGTCAGGAACAGGAAAGGAGCAGTCACCTTGATGGGAGTTTTCTATAGGCCCCCCAATAGCAGCAGGGAGGTGGAAGAGCAGATTGGGAAACAGATTTTGGAAAGGAGCAGAAGTCACAGGGTAGTAATTATGGGGGATTTCAACTTCCCAAATATTGATTGGCAACTCTTTAGATCGAATAGTTTGGATGGGGTAGTGTTTGTGCAGTATGTCCAGGAAGCTTTTCTGACTCAGTATGTAGACTGCCCGACCAGAGGGGAGGCAATATTGGATTTGGTACTAGGTAATGAACCAGGGCAAGTGATAGAGCTGTTGGTGGGCGAGCACTTTGGAGATAGTGATCACAATTCTGTAGCATTCACTGTGGTAATGGAGAGGGATAGGTATGTGCAACAGGGCAAGGTTTACAATTGGGGGAAGGGTAGATATGATGCTGTCAGGCAGGAACTGAGGAGCATAAGTTGGGAGCATATGCTGGCAGGGAAGGGCACGGTCGAAATGTGGAACTTTTTCAAGGAGCAGATAGTAGGGGCCATTGATAAGCATGTCCCTGTCAGACAGGGAAGGGATGGTCATGTGAGGGAACCGTGGTTGACAAGAGAGGTTGAGAGTCTTGTTAGGAAGAAGAAGGATGCGTATATAAAGTTGAGGAAAAAGGGCACAGGCATAGCTCTGGAGGGATACAAGATGGCCAGGAAGGATCTGAAGAAAGGGATTAGGAGAGCTAAGAGAGGGCATGAAAAATGCTTGGCGGGTAGGATAAAAGAAAACCCCAAGGCCTTTTACGCGTATGTCAGAAATATGAGGATGACCAGGGGGACCATAGGTCCGGTCAAGGACAATAGCGGGAGACTGTGTGTTGAGCCGGAAGAGATAAGTGAGGTTTTGAATGAGTACTTCTCTTCGGTATTTACGAATGAGAAGGGGTGTATTACTGAAGAGGACGGTGTGAAACAGACTGGTAAGCTCGAGGAAGTGCTCGTTAGGAGGGAAGATGTGTTGGGGTTTTTGAATAACTTGAAGATAGACAAGTCTCCCGGGCCTGACGGGGTATATCCAAGGATGTTATGGGAAGCAAGGGATGAAATTGCAGAGCCGCTGGCAATGATCTTTTCATCTTCTCTGCTGACGGGGGTGGTACCAGGTGATTGGAGGGTGGCAAATGTTGTGCCCCTGTTCAAGAAAGGGAATAGGAACAACCCTGGGAATTACAGGCCAGTTAGTCTTACTTCGGTGGTAGGCAAGTTGATGGAAAAGGTGCTGAGGGATAGGATTTCTGAGCATCTGGAAAGACACTGCTTGATTCGGGACAGTCAGCACGGTTTTGTGAGGGGTAGGTCTTGCCTCACAAGCCTGATTGAATTCTTTGAGCAGGTGACCAAGCAAGTGGATGAGGGTAAACCAGTGGATGTGGTGTACATGGATTTTAGTAAGGCATTTGATAAGGTCCCCCATGGTAGACTTATGGAGAAAGTCAGGAGGCATGGGATAGTGGGGAATGTGGCCAGTTGGATTAAGAATTGGCTAACTGATAGAAGGCAGAGAGTGGTCTTAGATGGTAAATACTCAGCCTGGAGCCCAGTTACCAGTGGCGTGCCGCAGGGATCAGTTCTGGGTCCTCTCCTGTTTGTGATTTTTATTAACGACTTGGATGAGGAAGTCGAAGGGTGGGTCAGTAAATTTGCAGATGATACAAAGGTTGGTGGAGTTGTGGATACCGAGGAGGGCTATTGTCGTCTGCAAAGGGACTTGGATAGGTTGCAGTGCTGGGCTGAAAAGTGGCAGATGGAGTTTAACCCTGAAAAGTGTGAGGTCGTCCATTTTGGAAGGACAAACATGAATGCAAAATACTGGGTTAACGGTAGGGTTCTTGGGCATGTGGAGGAGCAGAGAGACCTTGGGGTCTATGTGCATAGATCATTGAAAGTTGCAACTCAAGTGGATAGGGCTGTGAAGAAGGCATATGGGGTGTTAGCGTTCATTAGCAGAGGGATTGAATTTAAGAGCCGTGAGGTGATGATGCAGCTGTACAGGACCTTGGTAAGGCCTCATTTGGAGTACTGTGTGCAGTTCTGGTCGCCTCATTTTAGGAAGGATGTGGAAGCCTTGGAGAGGGTGCAGAGGAGATTTACCAGGATGTTGCCTGGAATGGAGAATAAGTCTTACGAGGAAAGGCTGAACATTCTAGGCCTCTTCTCATTAGAAAGGAGAAGGATGAGGGGTGACATGATAGAGGTTTATAAGATGATCAGGGGAATAGATAGGGTAGACAGTCAGAAACTTTTTCCCCGGGTGGAGCAAAGCGTTACAAGGGGTCATAAATTTAAGGTGAAGGGTGGGAGATATAAGGGGGATGTCAGGGGAAGGTTCTTTACCCAGAGAGTGGTCGAGGCATGGAATGCCTTGCCCGGGGAAGTTGTTGAGTCAGAAACTTTAGGGACTTTCAAAAGGCTTTTGGATAGGTATATGGATAAAGGAGAATGATGGGGTATAGATTAAATTGTCCTTGACAGAGGACAAAGGATCGGCACAACATTGTGGGCCGAAGGGCCTGTTCTGTGCTGTATGTTCTATGTTCTATGTTCCCCTTCTCATTCAATGGCATTACCATTGCAGAATCCCTCACTATCAACCTCCTGGGGTTACCATTGACCAGAAACTGAACTGGAGCAGCCACATAAATACTACAGCTAGAAGAGCAGATCAGAGGCTGGGTATTCTGTGGCGAGTAACTCACCTCCTGTCTCCCAAATGCCTGTCCACCATCTATAAGGCACAAGTCAGGAGTGAGATGGAATACTGTCCACTTACTTGGATGGGTGGAGCTCAACAACACTCGAGAAGCTCAACACCATCCAGGACAAAGTAACTCGCTTGAACTGGCACCCCATCCACCACCTTCAACATTCACTCCCTCCACCACCGACACACAGTGGCAGCAGTGTGTACCATCTACAAGATGCACTGCAGCACCTCACCAAGGCTCATTAAACAGCACCTTCCAAACCCGCGACCTCTACCACCTAAGAGGACAATGGCAACCGATGCATGGGAACACCATCAACTACAAGATCCCCTCCAAGCCACACACCATCCTGACTTGGAACTATATTGCCGTTCCTTCACTCTCACTGGGTAAAAATCCTAAAACTCCCTTCCGAACCACTGTTGGTGTACCTACACCCCAAGGTTCAAGAAAACAGCTCACCACCACCACCTCAAGGGCAATTAGGGATGGGCAATAAATGCTGGCCTAGCCAGTGACACCCACATCCCATAAATGAATTTAAAAAAAAGACCAATTGGACAGAAGCCTCTTTGGCAATAAGAGCCCCACATACAATGGACTTGTTCAGTTCCAGTCCAGCTGTCGGTGGATGTGCACCAAAACCAACCACAGCTGGGTACAAGTTAGCAAATATCTCACTCAGAGAGGACTAAGGAATAATGGCTGTAGACAGACAGGGGTGCTCTTCTGAGCTAAACTACCAAAACCTGAGACCGAGTGGACAGACCTTCACTCTATGCAGTGCTACATTTGACCAATTCTGCTTCCAAAATAGTCCCATAAATGGGGGCAGCTATGATCTCGCCTATGATCTGCTCAAAGGATCCAGACTGAACATTCAGAAATAAAAACAGAAAATGCTGGAAATACTCAGCAGGTTAGGCAGCATCTCTGGAGAGAGAAACACCTGACCGACTTGAGACATTAATCTGAGACAATAGCAGGAGATTTAGAAAAGCTTAACGCAATCAAACCGAGCGAATAATGCAAGGCTGGATTGCATCTATTTTAACGCAAGGAGTTTTACAAGTAAGGCAGATGAATTGATGGCATTGATTAACATATGGGAATATGATATTGTTATTACAGAGATATGGTTGAGGGAAGGGCAGGACTGGCAGCTTAATATTCCAGGGTATAGAATCTTCAGGCGTGACAGAGGGGGGTGTAAAAAAGGTGGCACTGCATTATTGATCAAGGAGTCAATTGCTGCACTAAGGAGGGATGATATCTTAGAAGGTTCCTCAAATGAAGCCATTTGGGTAGAACTTAAAAGCAAAAAGGGGGTAATCACTTTGCTGGGAGTGTACTACAGGCCTCCAAATAGTCAGAGAGAGATGGTGTAAAAATAATAGGGTAATAATAGTAGGGGATTTCAACTTCCCCAATATTAACTAGGATAGTCTTAGTGCAAAAGTCTTAAAGGGGGCAGAATTCTTAAAGTGCATTCAGGGGAGCTTTTTGAGCCAGCATGTAGAAAGTCCTACAAGAGAAGGGGCAGTACGGGACCTAATCTTAAGGAATGAAGCCAGACAAGTGGTGGAAGTGTGTCAGTGGGGGAGCATTTCGGGGATAGTGACCGTAACCTGGTGCCAAGGTTAAGGACATCTCTTCTGGCCTAGAGAGGAACTTGAAGTGGGAGGGAAAGGATCCAGTTATCGTGGTCCACGTAGGTACCAACGACATGGGTAGGACTAGGAAAGAGGTTTTGCTGAGGGACTATGAGCATCTTGGGGCTAAATTAAAAAACAGAACCACAAAGGTAATAATCTCCAGATTACTACCTGAGCCACGTGCAAATTGGCACAGGGTAAATAAGATTAGAGAGGTAAATGCATGGTTCAAAGATTGGTGTGGGAGAAATGGGTTCCGCTTCATGGGACACTGGCACCAGTACTGGAGAAAGAGAGAACTGTTCCGTTGGGATGGGCTGCACATGAACCACGCTGGGACCAGTGTCCTGGCGAATCGTATAACTAGGGTTGTAGATAAGGCTCGAAACTAAATAGTGGGAGGGGAGGGTTCAATTGAAGGGAAGTTTAAAAAGTCAAAAAGTAATGAGAGAGCAGAGGTGCAGGGTCGTGAAGGGACATACATTAATCAGAGAGTGATAGGTAGGGACAGAAAATACAAGCATAAGAGTACAGCAGAAATCAGAACCAGAGTAAGTAAAAATGGTAAAAAGTCAAAGCTTAAGGCTCTTTATCTGAATGCACTTGGCATTTGTAACACGATAGATGAGCTGACGGCACAGATAGAGATAAATGAATATGATTTGATAGCTATCACTGAGACGTGGTTGCAGGATGACCAGGACTGGCATCTCAATGTTCAATGATATTCGACGTTCCAGAAGAATAGGCAGAAAGGAAAAGGAGGTGGGGTAGCTTTGTTATTAAAGGAAGGGATCAGTGCAGTTGTGAGTAATGATATAGGTGTAATAGATCATAATGTAGAATCAGTTTGGGTGGAAATAAGGAATAGCAAGGGGAAGAAATCATGGGTGAAAGTGGTCTATAGGCCCCCGAAGAGTTGCCTCTCTGTAGGACAAAATATTAATCAGGAAATAACGGAGGCGTGTAAGAAGGGCACTGCAATTATCATGGGTGATTTTAATCTGCATATCGACTGGACAAATCAAATTGGCAAGGGCAGCATGGAAGGCGAATTTGTAGAATGCATCTGGGATTGTTTCTTAGAACAAAAGGTTGCAGAACCTACCCTGGAACAGCCTATTTTAGACTTGGTAATGTGTAATGAGGTAGGATTAATAAGAGATCTCGTAGTTAAGGATCCTTTAGGGGGAAGGGATCATAACATGGTAGAATTTCAAATTCAGTTTGAGGGTGAGCAACTCTGGCCTCAAACCAGTGTCTTCAACTTAAACTTACAGAGGTATGAAGAAAGAGTTGTCTAAAGCAGGCTGGGAAGATAGACTACAGGGGAAGTCAGTAGATGACCAGTGGCAGACTTTTAAGCAGATATTTCATAATACTCAGCAAGCATTCAGAAGGAAAGACTCGAAGAAAAAGATGAAAGCTAGTGGTAGGCCAGAGGATTGGGAATTTTTTAGAAACCAGCAGCGGATTGCTAAAAAACTAATAAAGAGAGAGAAAATTGATTGAGAGTAAATTGGCAAGAAATATAAAAACAGACAGTAAGAGCTTCTATGGGTATATAAAAAGGAAGAGAGTAGCTAAAGTAAGTGTGGGACCCTTAGAGGATGAGACTGGGGAATTAATAAAAGGGAACAGGGAACTTATAACAATCTCTATCACGAGGGAAAAGGTGCTGGACAAAGTGATGGGACTAATGACAGACAAGTTGCCAGGACCTGATGGCCTGCATCCAAGGGTTTTAAAAGAAGTGGCTGCAGAGATAGTGGAGGCATTGGTCATAATATACCAAAACTCACTGGATTCCGGTACGGTACCAGCAGATTGGAAAACTGCTAATATGACACCCCTATTCAAGAAAGGAGGGAGACAGAAAGCAGGAAACTATAGACCAGTTAGCTTAACATCAGTGATAGGGAAAATGCTGGAGTCCATTATGAAGGAATAAATAGGACATTTAGAAAAACATAATGCAATCAAACAGAGACAACATGGTTTTGTGAAAGGGAAGTCATGTTTGACAAATTTGTTAGAGTTCTTTGAGCATATAACAAACAGAGTGGATAAAGGGGAACCGGTAGATGTAGTGTATTTGGATTTTCAAAAGGCATTCGATAAGGTGCCACATAAGAGACTATTACACAAAATAGGAGCTCTGGGTATTGGGGGTAATCTGTTGGCATGGATTGAGGATTGGTTAACACACAGAAGACAGAGAGTCAGGATCAATGGGTCTATTTCAGGTTGGAAAGCCGTAATAGTGGAGTGCCACGAGGATCGGTCCTAGGGCCTCAACTATTTACTATCTATATTAATGACTTAGAGGAAGGGATAGAGTGTAGTGTATCCAAATTTGCTGATGATACAAAAATAGGTGAGAAGGCATGTTGTGATGAGGACACAGAATCTGCAAAGGGATATAGATAGGTTAAGTGAGTGGGCAAAAACGTGGGAAAGTGTGAGGTAATCCACTTTGGTAGGAAGAATAAAAAGGAAGATTATTATTTAGATGGAGAAAGACTACAAAATACTGCAGTACAGAGGGATCTGGGTGTTCTTGTACAGGAAACACAAAAAGTCAGCATGCAGATGCAACAGGTAATTAGGAAGGCAAATAGAATTTTGGCCTTTATTGCTGGGGGTTACAGTTTAAAAATAGAGAAGTCTTTGTACGAGGTATGACTCCAGCCAGCGGAGGGTTTTCCCCCTGATTCCCATTGACTTCAGTTTTGCTAGGGCTCCTTGATGCCATACTCAGTCAAATGCTGCCTTGATGTCA
The DNA here is from genome assembly GCF_036365525.1 of Heterodontus francisci. Taxonomy (NCBI): domain Eukaryota; kingdom Metazoa; phylum Chordata; class Chondrichthyes; order Heterodontiformes; family Heterodontidae; genus Heterodontus; species Heterodontus francisci. The sequence goes on along the minus strand of NC_090385.1, from coordinate 2,504,823 downwards.
AGGGCAGTCACTCTCACCTCACCTCTTGAGTTCAGCTGTTTTGTCCATGTTTGAACCAAGGCTGTAATGAGGTCAGCAGCTGAGTGGCCCTGGCGGAACCCAAACTGAGCGTCACTGAGCAGGTTATTGCTAAGCAAGTGCCGCTTGATGGTGCTGTTGCTGACACCTTCTGTCACTTTACTGATGATTGAGAGTAGACTGATGGGCGGTAATTGGCCGGGTTGGACTTGTCTTGCTTTTTGTGTACAGGACATACCTGGGCAATTTTCCATAGTGCCGGATAGATGCCAGTGTTGTAGCTGTACTGGAACAGCTTGGCTAGGGATGTGGCAAGTTCTGGAGCACAGGTCTTTAGTACTATTGCCGGAATATTGTCAGGGCCCATAGTCTTTGCAGTATCCAGTGCCTTCAGTTATTTCTTGACAACACACGGAGTGAATCGAATTGGCTGAAGTCTGACATCTGTGATGCTGGGGACCTGAGGAGGAGGCCGAGATGGATCATCAACTCAGCACTTCTGGCTGAAGATTGTTGCTTCAGCCTTATCTTTCTCATTGATGTGCTGGGCTCCCCCATCATTGAGGATGGAGATACTTGTGGGGCCATCTCCTCCAGTTAGTTGTTTAATTGTCCACCACTATTCACGGCTGGATGGGCACGAAGATGGACCGGAAATAAAGGTACTGAATTGGGGGAAGGCCAATTTCAATATGATAAAACAGGATCTGGCAGAATGGACTAGGAGCAGCTACTTGTAAGAAAGTCTACATCAGACCAGTGGGAGTCATTCAAAAAGGAAATAGTGAGAGTTCAGGGCCAACATGTTCCCATAAAGGTGAAGGGTAGGACCAACAAGTCCAGGGAACCCTGGATGTCAAGGGATATAGAGGATTGGATAAGGAATAAAAGGAGGCTTATGGCAGATTCAGAGGGTTGAGAACAGCGGAGGCCCTAGAGGAGTATAGAAAATGTAGGGGGGGTACTTTAAAAAAAGTAATTAGGAGAGCGAAGAGGGGGCATGAAAAAACACTGGCGGGCAAGATAAAGGAAAATCCCAAGGCATTTTATAAGTATATTAAGGGCAAGAGGATAACCAAGGAAAGAGTAGGGCCCATTAAGGACCAAAGTGGCAATCTGTGTGTGGAGCTGGAGGACGTAGGTGAGGTTTTCAATGATTACTTTTCATCTGTGTTCACTATTGATAAGTACGATATAGGTGTAAATGATTGTCTGCAAATAAGTAATAATGGAAAGTCTCTGCATAATCCCAGCTTGAATTCTGCCAATAATACTTCAACCAGCAAGAGTCCATCAAAAGAGGTTGTCAGTTTCCCCTTGGGAGCACTATTACATATTAGTCCCAGTCATGAGAAAGATGAGGCTGTATTAGCTACATATTCTGGGGGCTTTTGTTGATCTCTTAGGATTTTTTTTTAATCCCTGTAACTTGTGAAAGATGTTGTTGATAATATTTCTGATGAGTTTTACTTTTTGGGACAGAGTAGAATTTTGTCTTCAATTTTGGATCTATGTGTAGTCACTAAATTTTTAAAGCTGTCCCCTTACATTTTGAACTTTCATTTCGATAAATTGACAATTTCAGGTGCACCCACATAAAATTAACACTACCATCAAAGCCATACAACATGGTTCCAAACATAGTGAAGTCTACAGTGTCCACACTATAAATACCGAACCTCTCACACATACCATGCAGGAGCAGTACATCTTTTGTAACAAGAAAAATGCTCTGTTTTCACAAGTGATGTATGTCCTTTCTCATTGTTAAACTTGACTTGTATTAGACAAATGCGATCACCACTTGTCCTGTTCTCCAAAATCCATTCTGCTGTTATTGTGTGTTTAGAATGTTTCTGGTTTTGCAGCGTTTAATGACTTGCATTGAGTGTGGACATTCTCTCAGTGACTTATGTGGTCAGGGGGGCGGTGATCAGTGAGGGAGTCCGACAAATAATGACACCCTGCAGAGCCCGTGCTGTCCTGTCTTCCAAAGAATAAAAGGAAGCAGCCCAAATATTATAGAAACACTTTTTAAAATTAATATACAGAAACAACATGCTGCTTAGTCAAGAAATGCAGAATTGTTGAAAGCTGCTTGTGATGCACAGTGCTCCTAAGCAAATGTAAAGCTGAAGACCTCTGAGACTTCAGTTTGAAACTTTCTGACTTCCATGCAGTTTTAGATGCAAATAATTGGGAGAAAAAATGTGCAACTTCTCAGCTAGTGCACCTTTAATCTGATTCTCTATTTTTGAAACTGAGGTAGGAGCACTATGAGGCTGTAATGCGACGCACCTTAGAACGGAGCCAACGCTTGGAGCAAAAGCAAAAGAGATGGTCCTGGGGAGGAGCTTTAGCATCTGAAAACGAAAGCTCGAATGGTAAGTGCCACCTACAGACACTCCCTGGGAAACTCCAGTCTCAGTATCTCTGCCAGATGTGCCAATAACTTCATAGTTGTGGGAGTCTGGTGGAATTGAGTCATAGAATCTTAACGACGCAGCAGAAGGCCATTTGGCCCATCAAATATACCAGCTCTCCGTCGAGCAATCCAGTCACTCCCATTCCCCCGCTGTATCCCCATAGCCCTGCAAGTTTATTTCCCTCAAGTGCCCATCCAGTTTCCTTTTGAAACCATTGATTGTCTCCGCTTCCACTACCCTCGTAGGCAGCAAGATTCAGGTCATTACCACCTGCTGTATAAAAATGTTCTTCCTCACATTGCCCCTGCATCTCTTGCCCAAAATCTTCAATCTGTGTCTCCTAGTCCTTGTACCATCACAGTTTTTCTTTGTCTATCTTATTTAAGCCTGTCATAATCTTGTGCACCTCAATTAAATCACCTGTCAATCTCCTTTGCTCCAAGAAAACAATCCCAGCTTCTCCAACTTAACCTTGCAACTAAAATCCCCCATCCCTGGAACCATTCTGGTAAAACTCCTCTGCACCCTGTCAAGGATCCTCACATCCTTCCTGAAGTGTGGTGACCAGAACTGGATGCACTGCTCCAGTTGGGGCCTAACCAGAGCTTTATAAAGGTTCAGCATAACATCCCTGCTTTTGTACTGAATATTTCTGTTTCTGAAGCCCAAGATCCCATATGCTTTGCTGACCACTTTCTCAAGATGTCCTTTCACCTTCAAAGATCGATGCTCATGAACCCACAGGTCCCTCTGTCCCTGCACACTCTTTAGAACTGTGCTATTAAGTCTATATGGCCTCTGCCAATCCCTTATGCCAAAATGCATCACCTCACAAATTCGATTTCACATTTGTCTGCCCATTCTGCTAGCCTGTTTCTGTCCTGTTGCTGTCGATTTGTATCATCCTCACTGTTTACCACACCTTCAAGTTTGGTATCATTGACAAATTCTGAAATATTACTCTATATTCCAATATCTTAAGTTATTTCTATGTATTAAAAAAATGCAGTGGTCCCAGCACTGACCCTTGGGGAACACCACTGTCTACCATCCTCCAGTCTGAAAAATAGGCATTTAGTACGACTCGCTGTTTTCTGTCCTGAAGCCAGTATTTTATCCAATTGGACACCGACCCTGCTATTCCATGAGTGTCAATTTTGTTAACCAAACTTTTATGTGGTATTTTGTCAGATGCTTTCTTAAAATCCAAAAAGACAACATCCACCCCATTCCCTTCATCAACCTTCTCTGCTCCTTCATCAAAAAATTCAATTGCATTATTCAAACACTATCTTCTTTTCACAAATCCGTGCTGGCTCTCCTTAATTAGCTCAAACCTCTCCAAGTGCCTGTTGATCTTGTTCCCTGATTGTTTCTGAAACCTTATCCACCACTGATGTTAAACTGACCAGCCTGTAGTGCTAGGACTGTCCTTAGACCCTTTCTTGAATCTTTGATTTGTAACCAGAAATTTGTGAATTTGAGTCACAAAGTGTTTATCTCTCAGCTGCGCTTGTCTTTATTGGACGAGTTTTGCCCATTCTTGGCCACAGTGAAGCCAGATTAGACAATCTTGAGAGAGAGAGAATTAATAGTTAGTTTATCCCATTTGAATCATCCCTCGATCCAGCCAGTCAGAGGAACACCTTTCTTTCCCAGTGGGAGGAAGATATGTGCTGGGGAGTTCAAAAGTAAAAGGACAACTTGGAGTTAAGGAAAGGGAAGACATTTACAGCAATTTAAGTTATTAATGAATAATATATTGTGAATCACCTTATGAAGTCCAGAGGTGAGGCAGCATCCTCCCATTTATAAAGAAATTGCCCTAGTTCTTCCCTGACTAGATGCAGCTGCACAGAACAATTCAGATTACTTGTTAAAGGTGCAGATGATCTTCATCTCAAATCTGCATTGTCAGAGGATACAGCAGGATATAGATCGGTTGGAGACTTGGGCGGAGAAATGGCAGATGGAGTTTAATCTGGACAAATGTGAGGTAATGCATTTTGGAAGGTCTAATGCAGGTGGGAGGTATACAGTAAATGACAGAACCCTTAGGAGTATTGACAGGCAGAGAGATCTGGGCGTACAGGTCCACAGGTCACTGAAAGTGGCAACGCAGGTGGATAAGGTAGTCAAGAAGGCATACGGCATGCTTGCCTTCATCGGTCGGGGCATAGAGTATAAAAATTGGCAAGTCATGTTGCAGCTGTACAGAACCTTAGTTAGGCCACACTTAGAATATTGCGTGCAATTCTGGTCGCCACACTACCAGAAGGACGTGGAGGCTTTGGAGAGGGTACAGAGGAGGTTTACCAGGATGTTGCCTGGCCTGGAGGGCATTAGCTTTGAGGAGAGGTTGGAAAAACTCGGATTGTTTTCACTGGAACGACGGAGGTGGAGGGGTGACATGATAGAGGTTTACAAAGTTATGAGCAGCATGGACAGAGTGGATAGTCATAAGCTTTTTCCCAGGGTGGAAGAGTCAGTTACTAGGGGACATAGGTTTAAGGTGCGAAGGGCAAAGTTTAGAGGGGATGTGCGAGGCAAGTTTTTTACACAGAGGGTGGTGAGTGCCTGGAACTTGCTGCCAGGGGAGGTGGTGGAAGCAGATACGATAGCGACGTTTAAGAGACCTCTTGACAAATATATGAATAGGAAGGGAATAGAGGGATATGGGCCCCGGAAGTGCAGTAGGTGTTAGTTTAGGCAGGCATCAAGATCGGCGTAGGCTTGGAGGGCTGAATGGCCTGTTCCTGTGCTGTACTGTTCTTTGTTCTCTGGGACTCCATCCTTTGTCCTGCTCCTGTTGTTTATCAAGCTGCCATTCAAGGTCATCCAGAAGTGTAGGATTCACACACACGCTGACGACACCCAGCTCTACCCTTCTGAAGCCACTACATGCTCCTGGGCTGTTGTTATAGCTTGAGTGATAAGTCATGAATGAGTAATATCGTCCCATAGCAAATGGATACTATTCTGGTCAGTTTTCAACAGCACCTATGCAACTTTGGTATTGACTCCATCACCTTTCCTGGCTTCTCCTTGGAACAGAGAAGGCTGAGGGGAGATCTGATTGAAATGTACAAAATTTTGAGGGGCCTGGATAGAGTGGATGTGTAGGGTGTATTCACCTTAGCAGAGAGGTCAGTGATTAGGGGGCATAGATTTAAAGTGGTAGAAAAATTAGAGGGGAGATGAGGAAAAACTTTTTCACCCAGAGGGTGGTGTGGGTCTGGAACGCACTGCCTGAAAGGGTAGTAGAGGCAGAAACCCTCAACTCATTCAAAAGGAGTCTTGATATGCACCTCAAGTGCCGTAAGCTGCAGGGCTACGGACCAAATGCTGGAAGGTGGGATTAGAATAGGTAGATCGTTTTTCAGCCGGCACAGACACGATGGAGCAAGTGGCCTCTTTCTGTGCCTTAAACTTTCTATGATTCTCACTCAGGCTCAGCCAAGTGATCTGAAACCTCGATGCTGTCTTTCACTCTGTTTTTTAAGACTTACCTTCTTCTAGCTCACGTCCCTCTGCTGCTGATTCATGCCTTCCCACTTCTAACTTTACAACCATGAGCTAATTCATAATTCCACAGCCCGAGTCCTGTTCCCTGCCAGATTGACTCCAGTATCATTGTTCTCCTTTGCAAATCCCACAATCGCCTTGCCCCAACATGTTTGGGAAATCGTCCCCATCTGTACCTTGTAGCCCACACCCAGCAATCATTTGAGCTCATCAGTTCCAGCCCTCCCACCACCACCTCTGCTTACTGTCTATACTGTGCCCTTGCTTCTAACGCATCCTGGAATGTTTTTAATCATGTGAATTAATGATAGGATCTCCACTTCTGCACTTAAAATGGTGCTTCTTAAATGGTTCTAAGATTCATTGGTGTCACTGCTGTTGGTCTCTGCAAGTTGCACCCAGTTGAAAGAAAAATAATTGGCTCAACCAATGTGTTTTTTATAATGGAGTTGAGTAATTAGTGGACATCATAATTCAAAAAAAACCTGGTTGTTCATCCCTGTTCAGGCAGTATTATTTGGAGGATCCCAAGATCAATGCTTGTTAAATCAATAGGCACAATGTTGTTGAAATGTGGAACAGTTTGGACTTTAAACACTGCGCCCACTGAGGCCCACCCTATTCCACTTGGCAACTGCTATCATGCAATCCTGCTTCATGCTGGCACACTGCTTAGCCGAACAAAAATAAGGCTTCTGGGAATCAGTTGCCAATTGTGATGCCAACCAGGCAGTATTTCTAGTATGTATTCGGAAAGATGTTTTACTCATCAGTGTTCACTCAGCAACAACCACTTGCATTTGTGTAACGCTTTTAACATTGTGCTGCACAGAGGAGGATCTGTCATTCAGCAGAAGTAGGGGGAATGTTGTGCAAGTTGACAATGTATGCTGTGAAGAATCTTTTAAAGATATTAAAGAGAAATAATGAATCAGAGTGGTTTAGGGGAGAGTAGGCCTGAGAAGGTAGAAGGCTCTCCCACCAGCAATGAAGCAGAATGAGGGAGGGGGCAGATGCATAGTCATCTGAAGAGCAGAGGTCACAAGCTGGGACATGGAGTTGGAGCAGGTTAGAATGAGAGGGTGAGGGGGACTGTAAACCAGAAAATGGTTTTGGAATTCAGTGCATTGAGGGGCCATGAGGGGTTGTGTGGACAGGGTGATGGGCTTGCAGTATTGAAAATGCTCCAGAGACAAGTTAAAGTCTTCTGTATGCCAGGAATGAGAGTTGTAGACACAATCTTTTGCTTTGAGATTTGTTAGAGGAAATGGTACTCAGACAACACATAAGGCAATGAGAAGGCTACAGAGAATCTTATGTTAAAAATCTTGAGCTCAGAAGCAAGGTGGCCAACTCTTAGCCTTCCCTAACTACACGTTACAATATTCCGGTCATTGTACCCTCAGCCTCAGGCCATTACATCACTGATGTCCCATGGTTTACATCAGCATTCCAGAGACACCATGGCCTTATCTCATAAGCAGCCTGTCAAACTACATCTAGGAGAAAGGGTAATGGCAACTAAGACAGAGATTTATTTACCAGAAGGTCAGAACTACATACAGAACAAACAACTATCTTTAGACTCCAGCTTATATCAGCCACAAAGGGATCTGAGCTGCTTGGGACATGTTTTGTGCTGCTGTCTACTTCAGCGGGCATGGAGTTCCCAGGACAAGATGGAACCTAAACACCTATCTCTTAATGTAGCTTCTCTAATATGCAAGATAACCTGCATATAGTGGAAATTGAAGAGTTTGTTTTTGTAAGGCGAGGGGGCAGGGTCTGAATGTGAGTGTACAGATCAAGTGGAGAGGAGGTTTAGATGTGAGCGGTGTTGCAGACTGGAATTCGGTGGGATTGTGTGTGAATGGGGAATGGGATATGAAGTTCGGCTCAGAGTCAAACAGGACCATCATCTCATCTTGTTTCGACTCTGCTTTAAGAAACATTTACCTTGGATTACTCCCCTTGTTCAGTTCCTGTCATTATTAATCACCTTGTTTTTACTGTCATTGTTATTTATCTATTAATCTGCATTGTTTTTGTTAAATTATAATTTCTCTCTTGTTTAGGTGTGCCTGAACATTCCTTAACTCCACCTTTAAATTTGTCTGACTGCCCCCCTCCTTCCTCAGACTCTCAGGCTTCCACTGAAGATGGTTCTGGTTTGGAGCTATGATTCCTGCTTGCTGAATATTTATATTCACCTTTAATGTATTAATGTTGCAAGCTAACTTTTTAAAATCTGGATATAAAAGGGAAACTAATCTTAGGCACTACCAGCATGTAATACTTGCTTTTTCCCTGCAAATATTGGGTATGGATGCATGCACCTAGTTTATAAGAACAGGAATTGTAAAGTGATATTTTATCCTGAAAGTATCAAGTTATGCTAACACCTGTCTGATCTAATAATTTAATCGGGGGCTGGATAGTGATTTGGAGAGTTTTTAAGTTAACTGAAAGGTCAAACTGTGTTGATAAGCATTTATAAATCAAACTTAACCCCACAATCTTTGGCACTGCATAAATCTCATCTTTCCACTTTCATGGCCTAGGATGGTTTCTTGCTTATCTTGATATTTATTACACCAAACACTCATGAGAGAAGTACCTGGAACTGTGGAGCTCCTGGTCATAATACATAAATAAATTTAACTCCCTATTATGACTTGTTAAAGAATTAAATATGGTGACGTTACAATGCATTGAGGAGTGTCGTGTGTTAGGACACTTCCACCTCAGGCCCTGCTTTGAATTGAAGCCAAACTCCAATGCAGTCTTTCCCCTCAGTCAGATTCCTATTTAAATAAGTTTGAGCATTCTCCATCGGTTTCACGGGGAGGACAAAACCGAGCACAGTTTTGACCAGTTTAAGCTGGAGGTGGTGCAGACAATGGAAATTTTTCTCTTTTTGGAGTTGGGTTGGATTTCAAGAGGGCTTCACTCTGGAACTGGAGTGCGCTGTAATCTGGGTATACCCACTGCAGGCACTGGACGCTACACCTGCTTCACTGTCCAACACACCCTGAGCACAAAATTCGACACCACATTGGAACTTGACTATTGTGTTGTAATAAGCAGGATGTCATGATAGACAGGTTTGAGGCAAGTGGATATGACTGTGGGAATATTAATGGGAGTCATTGTAGGCAAATTGTAACAGTGATCTTTTAAACATTTCGTTGAAAGTCTTATTTTCCATTGAATTCTGTCATTTGATTTGAAGATTTTTAAACAAAAACTCCAGACCCAAACTAAGAATATTCTCTTTCTAATGCAACTCAATTTGTTAGTGGATAAATTAAATCTAAGTAAACTTCTTCAACCAATGTATACTTTCAGGATAAAATATATCTAAAATATGCATGCCATAAAGGGGTGTTTAAAATAGTTACCAATGCTGTATCTGGACTTGTGTCTCAATGATACTGAGTTTTATTTTCTTCCTGCAGCTGTAGACAAACATTCTACATCCACCGCAAACCTCATGAAACAGACGCAGCCAGAGATGAGCAAGCGTCTGTCTTCATCCTCAACAGCACTCCGAAACTCTCCTGACAAAGGTAAGTGGGCTGTTCCAGGATAACACAAATGCTGACATGCCAGTTGTGTCATAGTTTAACTTTAAAGTATTGTGTTGCTCTTCAGCAGATGGCCGTCCTGTAATTGAAGTGTGTGTCTTTACACTGGGCTACAGCGATAAAGAAGGGTAAATTGTAATCTCTTAAAGCTAGGGTGGCTATTTAAATCGGAATAAGTGATTGCAAATGACTGATCTGATTGCTTGGGTTGAACAGGCCACCGTTAAGGACTTGCATCTTGCCATCCGTCACTCGGTACACTGGTCTCCTCTGATTGGGTTCATGTAAATGGATGTGCTTGCCTCGCATCTGTGAAGACAGGCACTAAATGTAGTCAGCTTTTGAAGATGTTTTACAAGGGCACAAATCTCCAAAATGGTTTCCCCAGCCAGTACTGCAACAGGCTGTGCAAGTCAGTAATGATGGCTCCGCTACCTTAATCTCAGAGTATGAATCAGTCCCAATTTTCTCAGACCATTTTCTGAAAATGCCAGCTGCTGTGACGTTTGACTATTCTATATTGGCTCTCACTCGTAACAGGGAAAAGGTGATACACCACCCTCTGTCACATGGACTGTTGTATATCTTGAAATGAGGTGAATTCCCCTAATGGTACTGCGTGTGGTCTGAAATCACGGAAATGGTCAGCACAGTTCTGATGCTTTCAGCAAAATGGTCCAGTTGTCTGTTTCCTTGCTGCTGTTGTGTAGCGTTCTCTCCTCTCTTAAGCATTTCTGAATTACAGAAACTCGCAGCTGGAGAATATTTTCCTAGATGGCTTCAGATGTTCTTTACTGTAATTGGTTTCGTGCTTTCATAGAATGGTTACAGCACAGGAGGAGGCCATTCAGCCCATCGTGTCTATGCCGGCTGTCCGCAAAAGCAACTCATAGTCCTACTTTCCTGCCTTTTCCCCATAGCCCTGCAATTATTTTCTTTTCAGATAATTATCCAATTCCCTTTTGAAAGCCACACCACACTCTCAGGCAGTGCATTCCAGATCCTAACCACTTGCTGCATAAAGTTTTTCCTCATGTTGCCTTTGGTTCTTTTGCAAATCATCTTAAATCGGTGTCCTCTGGTTCTCAACCTCTCCACCAACGGGCACAGTTTCTCTCAATCTATTCTGTCAAGACCCCTCATGATTTTGAACATTTCGATCAAATCTCCTCTCAATCTTCTCTTCTCCAAGGAGAACAGACCCAGTTCTCCAATCTGTCCTCGTAACTGAAGTCCCTCATCCCTGGAACCATTCCTTTAAATCTTTTTTGCACCCTTTGTAATGCGTTCACATCTTCCTAACGTGTGCCCAGAATTGGGCAAAGTACTCCAGTTGAGGCTGAACCAGTGGTTTATAACAGTTCACCATATCTCCCTTACTTTTGTACTCTATGCCTCTGTTTATAAAGCCCAGGATCCCATATGCCTTATTAACCGCTTTCTGAACCTCCCCTGCCACCGTCAACGATTATTGCACATATACCCCAGGTCCCTCTGCTCCTGCACCCCCTTTAGAACTGTATCCTTTATTTTATATGCCTCTCCCCTTCCTATCAAAATGTATCAGTTCACACTTTTCTGCATGAAATCTCATCTGCCATAGGTCCACTCATTCCAATAGCCTGTCTATGACCTCTTGAAGTCTATCACTATCCTCTTCGCTGCTCACAATATTTCCAAGTTTTGCGTCATCTATAAAGTTTGAAATTGTAACCTGTACACCCAAGTCTAGGTCATTAATATAGATCAAGAAAAGGAGGAGTCCAAATACCAACCCCACTATAAACCTTCCTCCTGGCCAATATACAACCATTCACCACTGCTCTCTGTTTTATCACTAAGCTAGCTTCGTATCCATGCCTTTTATTCCATAGGCTTTAACTTTGCTGACAAACCTGTTATGTGGCGCTTTATCAAACACCTTTTTGGAAGTCTGCATGTACACCGCATCAACCACATTATCCTCATCAACCCTCTCTGTTACCTCATCAAAAAACTCAATAAAATGAGTTAACCACGATTCCCCCTTAACAAATCCGTCCCGACTTTCCTTAATTGATTCACATTTGTTCAAGTGACTGTTAATCTTGTCCTGGATTATCATCTCTAAAAGCTTTCCCACCACCGAGGTTAAACTGACTGGCCTGTAGTTGCTGGGTTTCTCCTCATACCCTTTTTTGAACAAGGATGTAATATTTGCAGTTCTCCACTCTGGCACCACTCCTGTATCTGAGGAGGATTGGAAGATTATGGTCAGTGCCTCCGCAATTTCCACCCTTACTTCCCTCAGTATCCTCGGATGCATCTGATCCAGTCCTGTTGGCTTATCAACTTTAAGTACAGACAGCCTTTCTAATACAAAAACAAGAAATGCTGGATTCACTCAGCAGGTCTGGCAGCATCTGTGGAAAGAGAAGCAGAGTTAACGTTTCGGGTCAGTGACAGCCTTTCTAATACTTTCTCTTTATCCATTTTTAGCCCATCCAGTCTCAATTACCTTCTCTTTCACTATAACTTTGGCAACATCTTCTTCCTTGGTAAAGACAGATGCAAAGTACTCATTTAGCACCTCAGCCTCTGCCTCCGTGCAATCCCAATAACTTTCTGTAGCAATCATCTGGTTATCTTGGGATAGACTCATTAATGTTAAGACTGCAGTATTCTCTGTTTGGACAAATCTTTATCATTTATAAAAGCTGTGTTTTTTAGGTGATTTCAGAATATGATTTATTTTGGATTGCAAGTCTGTAGCAAATAACAAGCTGAGGGACTTTGATTTGGGCATTGCATTTGAAGTAATAGCACAGGCTAACTGTGCTATGTATGAAAATATCAGTTCATAGTCTCACTTTTCTTGCTCTCATTGAACCAAATGTTGGAATTTTAACCAAACTGTTGTGTACCTCACCGCCTGCTTTGATTATCATATTGAATGTTCCTGCATGATTATTTAGGTGAAGGAATGTGGGTTGTCAAAGCACGGGGGTGCTGGGAGAGCTTTATTGATGAATCTGGAGAAAATTAGTAGTTGCATGACTGACCCTTAATAATAAAACTCGGCCACAATCATAGAATTACACACAATATACAGCACAGAAACAGGCCATTTGGCCCAACTAGTCTGTGCTGGAGTTTATACTCCACGAGTTTCCTCCCATTCCATCTACCTCATCTCAACCTTTCAGTAAATCTTTCCATTCCCCTTCTCTCATAGTACTCATCTAGTTTCCTTTTGAAAATATCCTAAAAATCAGTTTTGCTGTTGAAATTCCATGTAAAAAAAAAGCATATTTTATATACTATATTTACACCTTTTGATTTTAAGTATAACTTTACATCTGAACAACAATATGCTGTTGTCATCTTGTGTTTGCAATGTCCCAGTCTCCTGAGGATTTTCATCGTGGCTCCCCAGCCCTTCTGTAAAGAAATGAAAATACTGTAATCTCAGGATGAGGAGCATTAAAGTGTCTGATCACTTAGAGAGCCCAGCAAGACTTCAAAAATGAAATCCTGTTTGTGTACTAAACTTTGCATGGCTGAAAGTGAATGCTCCCTTTTATCTGTTTCATGAGAGATTTACATAACTGCGCTCAATTGCAGTTGCTATTTATCTTGCTCATTTTCGTGTTTTAAATGGTGGGGCTGAGTACTTTACACAGTCATGTAGCTGAACCTGATCGGAAAGACGAAAATATTAAACCATCCTCTCGATTAGCTGCACTGCCCCAGACCATGTTCTGAGAGCTGATCCAATTCCGTATCCTGGGACTGAACAAGCAAGTAGGCTCATCACCTAATTCCCTCTCACTCATCAGCCAGCTGACCACCTCCCTGACTGCATTTCACAACTTGCAGTAACTGCTGTGTAGGGTCCCAGCTGAAAAACAATCTGCTTTTTAAAAATGAGTGGGAGAAGTACTTCGTAATATTGCAGTTGCTTGTTATTCTGTTGCTTTAAAAAGCTGGCTGTGTTTCAACTGGTCTTGCATGGCAGCCGAGCTGATTTGGGAAGTGATCCCAGTTGGTTAATAGGGCTGAGGGAGGGCGTGCTGATTTTTGTTTAATCCCCCAACTTCGACTCCAAGAGCACTTCGAATTTAAATGGACTGAAACGTAGACGTTTCAATCCAGCATCTGTTTTACAGATGAAACACTATAAAAGGAAGTTGAGTTATATTCAGAGCCAGTTGCAAATGACCCAATTTCTGGTGACATCATTGAAAGGTTATGACAAAACTAAGGACCAATGAAGGCCATTTGAGTCAGCAAACGAATGTGTGAGACCAGCATTGCCCACCTCACCCAATAACTAAAGGACATTTGTTCCGTCTGACCAGCTCGACAATTCACTACCAGATACCTCAGTTGGTTTGCTGAGCATACAATCTAGACTATCACATCAATGCGGTACAGAAGGAGTGCTGCCCTGTCAAAGGGTGAGTACTGAGGGAGCGCTGCACTGATGGAGGTGCGGTACAGAGGGAGCACGACGCAGGCGGAGGGGCAGTGTTGAAGGAGCATGCATGGGGGGGTGGGGGAGTGATGTCTTTCGGATGAGTTGTTAAACCGAGGCGCTGTCTGCCCTCTTGGTGATAGATACAATCCCATGGCACTATGAGTGGCGGAGTTCCTCAATGTTCTGGCAATATTTATGCTTCAACCAACACACTAAAAAGCAGATTATTTGACCATGTATCTTGTGTCTGTATGTGTTTGAAAATTGACTGCTGTGTTTTTAATTCTTTCATGGGATGTGGGCGTCGCTGGCTATGCCAACATTTATTACCTATCCCTAAATGCCCTTGAGAAGGTGGTGGTGAGCTGTCTTCTTGAACCGCTGCAGTCCATCTGGTGTAGGTACACCCACAGTGCAGTTAGAAAGGGAGTTCCAGGTTTTTGACCCAGCGACAGTGAAGGAACAACGACAGTTCCAAGTCAGGATGATGTGTGAGTTGGAGGGAAACTTGCAGGTGTGGTGTTCCCATGCATCTGCTGCCCTTGTCCTTCTAGGTGGTAGAGGTTGCGGGTTCGGAAGGTGCTGTTGAAGGAAGTGTGGTGCGTTGCTGCAGTGCATCTTATGGATGGTACACACCCTATTGTTTGTCATTTATATAAACAACATAGATGACTATGTGGGGGGCAGGATCAGTAAGTTCACGGATGGCACAAAGATTGTCCGAGTGGTTAACAGTGAGGTTGAGTGTCTTGGGTTACAGGAAGATATAGACGGGATGGTCAAATGGGCAGAAAAGTGGCAACTGGAATTTAACCCTGAAAAGTGTGAGGTGATACACTTTGGAAGGAGTAATGTGAAACGGAAGTATTCAAGAATGGCCTGACACTGGGAAGTTCCGAGGAACAAAGGGACCTTGAAGTGTTTGTCCATAGATCTCTGAAGGCAGAAGGGCAGGTTAATAGGGTGGTGAAAAAGGCATATGGTACACCTGCCTTTATCAATCGAGGCATAGATTACAAAAGCAGGGAGGTCATGTTGGAGTTGTATAGAACTTTGGTAAGGCCACAGCTGGAGTACTGTGTGCAGTTCTGGTCGCCACATTATAGGAAGGATGTGATTGCATTGGAGGGGGTGCAGAGGCGATTCACCAGGATGTTGCCTGGGATGGAACATTTAAGCTATGAAGAGAGGTTGGATAGGCTTGGGTTGTTTTCGCTGGAGCAGAGAAGACTGAGGGGTGACCTGATCGAGGTGCACAAGATTATGAGGGGCATGGACAGGGTGGATAGGGAGCAGCTGTTCCCCTTAGTTGAAGGGTCAGTTACAAGGGGATGATAGTAGAATGAAGGGTAGGTAGTTAGTTTGATCTTAGAGTAGGTTAAAGGTTCGGCACAACATCGTGGGCCGAAGGGCCTGTACTGTGCTGTTTTGTTCTATGTTCTAAGGGGACACAAGTTTAAGGTGAGGGGCAGGAGGTTTAAGGGGGGTTTGAGGAAGAACTTTCTTACCCAGAGGGTGGTGATGGTCTGGAATGCACTGCGTGGGAGGTTGGTAGAGGCGGGTTGCCTCACATCCTTCAAAAAGTACCTGGATGAGCACTTGGCACGTCATAACATTCAAGACTATGGGCCAAGTGCTGGCAAATGGGAATAGGTAGACAGGTGAGGTGTCTTTAATGCATCGGTGCAGACTCGATGGGCCGAAGGGCCTCTTCTGCACTGTATTATTCTGTGATTCTGCTGCCACTGCATCGGTGGTAAAAGGAGAAAATGTTTAAGTTGGTGGATGGGCGGCCAGTCAAGTGGGTTGCTTTGTCCTGGATGGTGTCGAGCTTCTTGAGTGTTGTTGGAGCTGCACCCATCCAGGCAAGCGGAGAGTATTCCATCACACTCCTGACTTGTGCCTTGTAGATGTGGACAGGCTTTGGGGAGTCGGGAGGTGAGTTACTCGCCACAGGATTCCTAGCTTCTGGTCCAGTTCAGTTTCTGGTCACTGATAAACCCTCAGATATTGGTGGTTTGCCTATATTGCAATATTGAGTACACTTCAAAAGCAATTAATTGACAGTGAAGAGCACTGATACATTCTGAGGCCCTGACAGGCCCTAGATAAATGTACCTCGCCCTCCCCTTTCTCTCAAAGTCTGTCCAACATCCTCTTACAATTCCTTGTATTTATTTTCCTCTTGCTTCGCCACACATTTTCTGATAGTGAATTTCATTTGCTATCTCTCCATCCACTTTCCCAGTCTGTCTAGATCCATCTGTACCTGATCAGCCTACTCTGAATTGTTCCTGCTTTCCCCATTCCTGGTTTCATTGTCAAAATTTGATCCTTCTGTCCCTACCATTGATTCAGAAGTGGAGATAGTGAATGAGAGCGGTCCCAAGCCCTGATCCTTGCACAAGACCTCCAGTTACCACCTGCCACACAGAACTGCCTCCCTCTCTCATATGATGCAACCAGTTACCAAACAACTTCAATCACAGTATTTTCACTTCAGGTGCCCAGCAAAAAACGATTGAACAATCTTGATGAGAAAGAAGCTGCA
The DNA here is from genome assembly GCF_036365525.1 of Heterodontus francisci. Taxonomy (NCBI): domain Eukaryota; kingdom Metazoa; phylum Chordata; class Chondrichthyes; order Heterodontiformes; family Heterodontidae; genus Heterodontus; species Heterodontus francisci. The sequence goes on along the minus strand of NC_090385.1, from coordinate 2,488,257 downwards.
TTTCTGTAGCACCTGCCTTGTCCTCAGGACATCCCAGAACGCTTCACAGCAAATAAAGTACTTTTGAGGTGTAGTCATTTTTATAATGTAGGAAATGTAGCCGGCAGTTTATGCAGAACAAGCTCCCAAACACAGTAATGTAATAATTGGCCAATAAAACTGTTTGGAGTTGGTTGAGGGAAAAATATTTGCCCGGACAACAGGGAGAACTCCCCTGCTCCTCTTCAAATAGTGCCATGATCTTTTGCATCCCTTGAAAGAGCAGATAAGGCCTCAGTTTAGCATCTCATCCAAAAGATGAACCGCCCGACAGTGCAGCGCTCCCACAGTACTGACCCTCCAACAGGGCAGCGCTCCCTCGGTGCTGCCCCTCAGACCTTGCAGTGCTCCCTCGGTGCTGCCCCTCAGACCTTGCAACGCTCCCACAGTGCTGCCCCTCAGACCTTGCAGTGCTCCCTCGGTGCTGCCCCTCAGACCTTGCAGTGCTCCCTCAGTGCTACACTGGTAATGCCAGCCTAGATTTTGTGCTGAAGTTTCTGCAGTGAGGCTTGAACCCATGACCTGGTGACTGACACTGGAGAATACTACCCACTGAACAACATGCTTTTTTTGATAACATCTGAGTCTCTGTCGACACTAGTGAAATGGGATGCCATGTGTTTAAAGTTTAGTTCTGTAGCAGAATTGTTAGTTAATCCCGAGGTTGTGTTACAGAGCAATGCATTCGCTAATCAATTACCGCCACCCTTTTAACAGAAATTGCACTTGATTTTTAGGTTCATCTTTGAAGAACAGAAGTGCTTCATTAAACAGATTGAGTAGTAAAACCTCTCAGCCACCACAGAAAGCATCTCAGGTGGAACAAGCAGGTGCAGGAAACGGTTTCTAGCACTTGTATCGTGCTATTTCATGTAATGTTAACTTTCATTTAAGAAAAATCAGACTGCCTTGCAGTTGATTTCTATAGCAGATAGTTGTCAGTCGTGTTTTTAAGTGTGCTTTCAATCTAAAGACTGATATTAAATGAAAATGTAGTAGTTTTGAAATTTTGAATGTGAGCTGAAAAGGTTTGAGGGCGATCTTTGTTGATTAGGATGTTGTGGGAGTAATGGACAATGCCCTTGATTCTTAGGCACAGTGGAAAAGAAGAGAAGTTCTTCGTTGAATAGATTGGCTAGTAATCCTCGTTCATCTACTCCTCAATCAGACAAGAAGGAAGATCTGCAAGGTGGCTGACAATTTGCATCAGACTTTTCCTTTGTTATATGCCGTAAATGTGAAATGAATATTAAAAGTATTTAATTTGACTGTATAAATCTAATTACCCTGGTTTGTAATGTGATGTGTCTCTAATTTGCACCAGCTGAAGCACAGAAAACCCTCGCTGATTTGATTCTCTTCATTTCTCCTCATTGGGGAAACAACCTGAAAATTGATTTTCGATTTTCCGATTGTTTTTGTTGACAGTATTGAAGGACCTATGTCGACAACATGAAGTTCAATCTGTCTAGCTCATGGCTTTTTCTGTGCATTTTAACCATGCAAGTGTAAACCTGTTTCACTCTGATTGTAATTAACCTCAAGTTTGGAAATCTTTTCAACTGTGAAGTCTGCTTGCTGGTCTAACTGATTCGACATTAAATGTTGACTTCACTCACAGAACGTTCTAAACTACTTTGGAACAGAAAGCTGCCCCTAATCTCTCAATATTTTTCCTTCCTTAGGCTTGCACTGGACAGTGTACCTCTAATGTAACTTCCAGTTTCTTAATACAGACCTGGTTATACAGATAGCTGCTGCTGTCCTCTGACTGTTAGGCCACTTGAGCAGAGTAGGCTGTGGCAGCATTATTTTTACTGTAGGTCGTCTCCTGAATTCTGGCCGTTGGAGTTAAGGTCATACCTTCACACACTAGCAAGCAGGTTGCCATCTCCCCACAACTAGTGGCGCATGGGCTAAATTGTGGCGAGTCGAAGAGACTTAGTAGTTGGCGGGAAAAAAGACAGAGGCGCAAGGGGAGAGCCAACTGTGCAACAGCCCCAACAAACAAATTTCTCTGCAGCACCTGTGGAAGAGCCTGTCACTCCAGAATTGGCCTTTATAGCCACTCCAGGCGCTGCTTCACAAACCACTGACCACCTCCAGGCGCGTATCCATTGTCTCTCGAGATAAGGAGGCCCAAAAGAAAGAAAAGAACACCACATCAAGCATGCAGTGTTTCTACTGACACAAGCACTGAGCTTTTCAGTGTTCTGGTTGAACACACCTTGCTTCCTTGAAGCTTGCAGACCTGTGTTTATATTTGTTAATGACCAGGAGTATATTTTGGGAACGCACCTTGCCTGCATTATTACCACTTGATTAATGTTTGCTCCCAGTTATCTAATTGTTTGGGATAATGAAGATTTTGTTTTTAAACCTGCCTTTCTTGGTTTTGTTTTTCATAAGTATTCACTAACCTAACTAACATGCTTTTGTCATGATTTATGTTTTAACCTTTCTTTCTCCACACCCACCCCACCTCCCCACCCCAGTTAAACCATGCTGATTCCCTTTTTGATTTATTCCTGTCCCTCAGCTCGGCGTTCCCAGAACAGTCCCCTGGAGAGTAATATAATCAGCCGTCTCCTGACCCCCACACAGTCCTCTTTAGCTAGGAGCAAGAGTGCTGCTGCTTTATCAGAAGCTGGACAAAGTTCTGCAGGTAATTCTCTTCCACCAAAGACAACATGTCTAACATCCCAAGCTTTTTCTGAACATGACTGTGTCTAGCTCTTTATCTGCACACTGACCTTGTGTGCACATTAGTTGTTGGCTGCTATCTACTCTCTGCTGATGTGGCAAAGTATACTTAGCAGGCTTTAGGACCGTTGAAGCTCCTGCTGGCTCAGAGGCATTAGCTCAAGCCAGACTGTTTAGTGCAGTGCAAGTGAACTTCATCAGTTCTCAGCCCTGTCACCAGGAATAGTACCTCCCAGAGCCAGAGAATATCCCACCTTGGGCTGGGTGGAGGGCAGTGGGCAACTCAGGCTGGTGGTGGGAGGGAATGAGGAATGTGGACTGATGGGGGGCTGATGAGGATTGGGGGGCTGATGGGGGAGGGGATGAGGATGGGGGCTGATGGGGGAGGGGTGCGGATGGTGTTGGAGCTGCTACAGGCTCACTTTCACTCAGCTGACTGTAGTGCAATGTACTCTGTGGGATACTGAATGGAGGGGAATGTCTTTTTGGATGGTGAGAAAGGAAGTAAAGACATTTGATCAATCATGAAGTTGAAATCCTTTCCCACTGAATGAATGTTTTTTAAAAATTTCTCCCAGCTGCTCCATTTTCCAGGCCAAGCATAGTCTGTCATTCCTCAGATTGTAATAGTTCAAAAGACCATTTTTGAGACACTGGGCACAGCTCAGAAAAGGATATCAGAATATTAAAGATTAGGATCCGAGATATAATCTGAAAATACTGAGGATTGCAACATCTATAAGAGTGATTACATAAAGTTTCACGTTTGGCCCTGCCTCAGAATGTTAATCCTGCCTTTTCCCTGTTACAGATGCTGACTGACCTGCTGTGTATTTCCTGCATTCTCTTTTAATTTCATATTTCCAGTATTTGCAGTTTTTTTGTTTATTAGAATTGTTAGTTATGTAGTTGATATGAAAATGGGAGAGAAAAACAGCAACATGTTTTTGAAATGTAACATTGTGCTTTGTGTTTGTTTGTGTAGTTTAGTACAAATCTCACAGTAACAAAGCTTCCTGACATGTTTGATTCTAGTGTGTTTTAAGCAGCACATTACATGAGCTCAAACCTTGAATAACTGACCAACCCAAAGAGGCTGTGGTTCCTCTGTTTTTGTCAGGTATAAGGGTCAAATAGCTACTTAAATTACAAATTTTAAAGCACAAAGCATTTTGTTGCATCACTGATCTGGCCGTTTCTTCTCCTCTTGCCCATTTTTCTCTCTCTTGCCTTTCTTATTTTCAGATCAGACAAGGAGAGAGATCAAGTTAATCTAATACATCTGTTCTAACCTTTTATGTTTTTTTAAATCTAACCTCAGTATTTTGTTGAAATGATTTCTTCCTCCTGGCCACCTATCGTCTATTTAAAAGGAAGGAGCAACTTCTTAACCCCAGGCTTTCTTTATATGAAGACCAGAGCCCAACAATTGATGCATTCTCATCATGCAGGTCATTCAGAAACACATCAGACCTCAGAGCCACTCCAGCTGTGTGTCTTTCAGACTCCCACCTGGGTCCCCATCACTGCCCCCCGCCCCACCCCCACTCCACTGTCTCCCAGTAAATTAATCCTCCACAAGGTAACGGTTACTAAGCTGAGAACATTGTGAATTGTTCCTTTCAAATACAAGAGTTTTACTGCAGAAAACTTAATATTAGCAGAAATATTCCATTAAAACCATGAGCAGCTAGTGTGTTTTGAATGCTAGTAATCACTCTTACTACAGCGAACAACGTCAATATTAGAAATTAAAACAGAAGATGCTGGAAATACTCAGCAGGTCAGGCAGCATCTGTAGAGGGAGAGAGAAACTGAGTTAATGTTACAGATAAATGATCCATCGTCAGAACAAAAGTCTGACAAAAGGTCATTGAACTGTTAACTGTTTCTCTCTCCACAGATGCTGCCAGACCCGCTGAGTATTTCCAGCACTTTCTGTTTTAATTTCAAGATTTCCAGCATCAGAAATATTTTGCTTTTGAACCTCAGTATTGAGTCATTCTTTAGCATTTATCCAGTTTAATATGGATTTTGAACTCTGAATGTAGTTACGAATTTGGAAAAATAGTTTGTTGCAAGAAATGTAATTTTACTTAGTAGCAATGTGTTCCCCTGGTGATTTGACTATTCTGGGTTCTAGTCTAGGTAGGCCAAAAGAGGTGTAGCTATTGGAGGATTAGAGAAAATATGAAAAGAAAATACAGCATCTTTGGTTGAAAATAGGGGTCATTTCAAATACAGGTTTATTTTAGTGTTCTGACAAATACTTTCAGATGTTTTTTGATCAGCTGCTTATTTAATTTTCACTGATCTGAAATCTCTTCATTTGCTGCTTTTACCATCAACAGCCTATTTTGTAAGTCCTGTGTTTTGGTTTGGAATTTTTTAATCATTGTACAGACCTGGCAACCGAATGTTCAACCTAACTGGAGCATCACCATGTCTGCTGCATGGAGCCCACTGCTTCTTCCACTGCTCCTTTATGTACTTCTAACAGTTTAACTTCTTACAAAATGTATGTTCTTTTTTTGGGTTGAAGCTTGGTATATAGATATCTTTATCGGACTATCCATAGCTGCACTAAAGATTGCATTTTAATGGAAACACAAATAGCAGCAGTACATGAATGCATGCTGTCGGCTGGTAGCTTCAATAATCATTCATATGTTGTGAAATCACTGCTGTGTTATGTTTCTCACTGGATTATGGTGTTGTCCTGTGGATTACTGCTTAAATAACTTGCTGTTTCCAGATGGTGCAAATAATTTTAGCAAATGAATGTCAATTCTGTTAATTACATTTTTTATTTAATGTTTCTTCACCTTAATTACTAACCATAGCATGGTGATGGTGTCTTGATAATCAAGTGTGGCGGTCTGCACTCTGCTTTTCATTCATGGTCTTAACATGCACAATTTCTCTTTTTCTCCTTTTGTTTTCTTGCTCTGCACTTTTCTTGCTTTCCTATTCCAAATTCTAACTTTGTAGAGTCTCATCTCTGTCCTCGTTCAGCTTCAGCTAGACCCATCAATCCCCCAGTCAACCTCCAAAACAAGCCTCTACGTAGCCGCAGCACTGACCGACAGAATTCGATGGCTGAAGCCACTGCAAAAGACGCCCCATCAGTCGAGGCCACGCAGGTTAGTGGAGAAGGAGGAGGTTTTTACTGCATTTGTTTAGGAATCATTTATTTGTTTAATATCTTTCTGTTCATACTGAGACTTTAAAGTGCCTATTGTTGTTCATTAATCCTTTGAATGCCTCGTCCATAGAATTTTTTTACGCCCAAATAAGAGGGTAGATGGGTCCTCGGTTTAATGTTCCACCTGAAAGACGGTGCCTCCAACAGTGCAGCTCTCCCTCGAGTACTGCTCTGAAGTGTCAGCCTGGATTAAGGGCTCATGTCTCTCGAGTGAAACTTGAACCCACCACCTTCTGATTCAGAGGAGAGATTGCTGCCATGGCCATGGCCGACGTCTAATTAATCAGGAAGACTAAATTTTGTTGCACATACTTTTCTATCCAGATATACTGTCACTGAGTACAGTAGCATAGTGGTTAGGTTACTGGACGAGTAATCCAAGGGCCTAGACTAATGATCTGGTGCCATGAGTTCAAAATCCTCCCAGGGAGCTGGGGAATTTAAATTCAATTAATTAAATAAACCTGGAATTTAAAAATAAAAGCTAGTATCAATATTGTCAACCATGGAATGACTGAATTATCAAAAGAGACTAAAGTAGTGGACAGAGAAATGTCAATGGATGTTTTTTTATATGAAATTCCGGAAGGCCACTCAGCTCCTGCCCTCATTACAGCCTTGATCCAAACATCGATAAAAGAGCTGAATTCCAGAGGTAAGATGAGAGTGACTGCCCTCGACATCAAGGCAGCATTTGACCGAGTATGGCAACAAGGAGTCCTTGCAAAATTGGAGTCAATGGGAATCGGGGAAAACTCTCCACTGGTTGGAGTCATACCTACCACAGAAGAAGATGGTTGTAGTTGTTGGAGGTCAATCATCTCAATCCCAGGACATCACTGCAGGAGTTCCTCGGGGTAGTGTCCTAGGCCCAACCATCTTCAGCTGCTTCATCAATGACCTTCCCTCCATCATAAGGTCAGAAGTGGGAATGTTCGCTGATGATTGCACAATGTTCAGCACCAATTGCGACTCCTCAGATACTGAAGTAGCCAATGTCCAGATGCATCAAGACCTGGACAATATCCAGGCTTGGGCTGATCAGTGCCAATTAGCATTCATGCCACACAAGTGCCAGGCAATGACCATCTCAAACAAGAGAGAATCTAACCATCTTGCCTTGATGTTCCATGGTATTACCATGGCTGAATCCCCCACTGTCAACATCCTGGGGGTTACCATTGAACAGAAACTGAATTGGACCAGCCACATAAATGCTGTGTCTATAAGAGCAGGTCAGAGGCTAGGAATTCTGTGGGAAGTAACTCACCTCCTCTCTACCCAATTACTGTCCAGCATTGACAAGGCACAAGTCAGGAGTGTGATGGAATACTCTGCACTTGCCTGGATGGGTGCAACTCCAACAACACTCAAGAAGCTCGACACCATCCAAGACAAAGTAGCCGGCTTGATTAGGACCCGATCCAACACCTTCAGCATTCACTCCCTTTACCGCCGCGCACTGTGGCAGCAGTGTGTACCATCTACACGATGCAGTGCAAAAACTCACGGAGGCTCCTTCAACAGCACCATCCAAACCTGCGACCTTGACCACGTAGAAGGACAAGGGCAGCAGATACATGGGAACACCACCACCTGCAAGTTCCCCTCCAAGCCACACACCATCCTGACTTGGAAATATATCGCCGTTCCATCACTGTCGCTGGGTCAAAATCCTGGAACACCCTTCCTAACAGCACTGTTGGTATACCTACACCCCAAAGACTTCAGTTCAAGAAGGCAGCTCACCCCCATTTTCTGAAGGGCAATTAGAGATGGGCAATAAATGCTGGCCTTGCCAGTGATGCCCACATCCCATAAGCAAGTTTTTTTTGAAAGTCCCATATAAGAGACTGCTAGCTGAAAGCTAAACTCATGGAATTGAAGACAAATTGCCAACCTGGTTAGGAAATTGGCTGAATGACAGGAGACAGAGAGTAGGGATAATGTGCAGCTACCCTAATTGGGGGGTAGTGGTCATAGAATCATTTACAGCACAGAAGGAGGCAAATTCAGCCCATCAAGTCCATGCTGGCTCTCCCTAGAGCAGTCCAGTCAGTCCTACTCCTCCGCTCGATCCCCATAGCCCTGCAAATCTATTTCCTTCAAGTGGCCATCGAATTTCGTTTTGAAATCATTGATTCTCTCCGCTTCCACCACCCTTGTGGGCAGTGAGTTCCAGGTCACTACCACCCGCTGCGTAAAAAAGTTCTTCCTCATATTCCCCCTGCATCTCTTGCCCAAGACCTTCATTCTGTTTCCCCGTTTCCTTGTACCATTAGTTAATGGAAACAGTTTTTCCTTGTCTAACTTATCAATGCCTGTCATAATCTTGTACACCTTAAATCTCCCGTCAATTTCCTTTGCTCCAAAGAGAACAACCCCAGCTTCTCCATCTTAACTTTGGAACTAAAATCTCCCATCCCTGGAACCATTCTGGTAAATCTCCTCTGCACCTTCTCAAGGACCTCAAATCCTTCCTAAAGTGTGGTGACCAGAATTGGACATAATACTCTAGTTGGGGCCTAACTGGAGCTTTATAAAAGTTCAGCATAACTTCCCTGCATTTGTACTCAGTGCCTCTATTTATGAAGCCCATGACCCCATGTGTTTTGCTAACCACTCTCTCAATATGTCCTGCCACCTTCAAAGATTGATGCACATGCACCCCCAGGTCCCTCTGTTCTTGCACACACTGTAGAACTGTGCCATTAAGTATATATTGTCTCTCCCTATTCCTTCTGCCAAAATGCATCACCTCACACTTGTCAGTATTAAATTCCATCTGCCATTTGTCTGCCCATTCTGCTAACCTATCTGTGTCCTGTTGCAGGTGGTTCATATCATCCTCATTGTTTGCCGCACTTCCAAGTTTGGTATCATTGGCAAATTTTGAGATTCTACTCTGTATTCCAAGATCCAAGTCATTTATATATAGCAAAAAAAGTAGTGGTCCTAACACTGACCCTTGGGGAACACCACTGTCTACCATCCTCCAGTCTGAAAAACAACCATTTACTACGACTCTCTGTTTTCTGTCCATAAGCCAATTTTTTTTTATCCAGTTGGATACTGACCCTCCTATTCCACAAGCCTCAATTTTGTTAACCAGCTATTTATGTGGTACCTTATTAAGTGCTTTCTCAAAATCCATATAAACAACATCCACCACATTCCCTTCATCACCTTCTCTATTACTTCACCAAAAGTTCAGTTAGGTTAGTCGAGCATGATCTGCCTTTTACAAAGCCATGCTGGCTATCCTTAATTAACTCAAACCTCTCCAAGTGTCTGATTATTTTCCCTCTGATTATTGTTTCTAAAACCTTACCCACCAATGATTTAGTTGCTAGGACTGGCCTTACACCCTTTCTTGAATAAGGGTGTCACATTTGCTACTCTCTAATCCTCTGACGTCTCTGCCATATCCAGGGAAGATTGGAAGATTAAGGCAAGTTCTTCTGCTATCTCCATCCCCACTTCCTTCAGCAACCTGGATGCAAGCCATCCGGACCAGGTGACTTATCTACCCTAAGCAGAGCCAGCCTTTCCAGTACATCCTCCCTCTCAATTTTTTTACCCTATCCGTTGCCTCTACTCTCTCTACTTCTACCATTATTTTGTCAGATTCCAGTTCCTTGGTGAACCTCATTCCAAAGTACTCATTAAGTATATTAGCCTTGCACTGCACCTCTAAGCATATATCGCCCTCTCTGTCCCTAATAGGCCCCACTCCACCTTACTATTTACAGGCTGGTAGAAAATTCTTGGGTTCCCTTTTATGTTGACTGCCATTCTGCTCTCATTTTGGGTCCTCAACTATTCACTGTACTTATTAACGACTTAGATAATGTTATAGCCAATATTCAAATTTGATAACATAAAAATGTAAGCAGCAGTGTAGATGGAAGAGTAAAATTGCAAAGTGATATTGTTAGATTAGGTGAATGGGTAAAACTGTGGTAAATGGATTTCAATGTAGGTAAATGTGAGGTCATCCACTTTGGAACTAAAAAGGATCGAACAGGGAACTTGCTAAATAGTGAAAAGCTAGAAACGGTGGAGGTCCAAAGAGACTTGGGGGGTCCAGGTACACAGATCATCAAAATGTCATGAACAGGTACAGAACATAATCAAAAATTCTAATGGAATGCTGGCCTTTATATCTAGAGGACTAGAATATAAGGGGGTAGAAGTCGTGCTTCAGCTATACAAAGCCTTTGTTAGACCAAACATGAAGTACTGTGAGCAGTTGTGGGCCCATTATAGAAGTTTGGAACTCTCTTCGGCATACGACAATTGATGTTAAATCAATTGTTAATTTTAATTCTGAGATTGATAGATTTTTGTTAACCAAAAGTGATATGGGACAAAGGCCAGTATATGGAGTTAGGTCACAGAACAGCCGTGATTTCATTGAAGGGCAGAACAAGCTTGAGGGGCTAACTGTCCTACTCCTGTTCCTATGTAAAAACGCATCTGCTTCACTCAATGCTTTAGGTAAGGAAATCTGCCATTCTTACCCAGTTCCAAACCCAAAACAATGTGGTCGACTCTTAACTGAAATGGTCGAGCAAGCCACTCAGTTATACCAAACTGTGAGGCTTGCAGCAGTTCAAGATGGCAGCTTACCACAACCTTCTGAAGGGCATCAGGGGTGGGCAGTAAAAACTGGCCTTGCCAGTGTCGCCCACATCCTGTGAATAAAAAATTGCAGTTCAAATTTCACCACCTTCTTGTAAGTCCCTGGAATACACCATAGTGATTTGATTAGGGTAGCTGTTTTCCTGCAGTGTGTGGTGTTCGCCAAAATGAGCTGTAACAGAGCTGCATCTTTATTTTTTTTCTTTTTCTTTTAGAGATACAGCACCGGAACAGGCCCTTCGGCCCACCAAGTCTGTGCCGACCATCAACCACCCATTTATACTAATCCCATATTCCTACAACATCCCCACCTGTCCCTATATTCCCCTACCACCTACCTATACTAGGGGTAATTTATAATGGCCAATTTACCTATCAACTGCAAGTCTTTGGTAGTGGGAGGAAACCGGAGCACCCGGCGAAAACCCACGCAGACACAGGGAGAACTTGCAAACTCCACATAGGCAGTACCCAGAATTGAACCCGGGTCGCTGGAGCTGTGAGGCTGCGGTGCTAACCACTGTGCCGCCCGACTACGCCACTGTGCTGCCCGACTGCACCACTGTGCCGCCATCTGATATGCAAAATATCCTTTCCCTCTCCCTTTGTTAGATACAGTGAAGAATATGAGCTGTGGACCAAACTTTGGTGGGTAGCCAGTCCCTTTATTGATGCTGTGTTGATGTTGGTTTAGTGGAGTGTTCGTTTTATCGGCAACTCCTTCGTGAGTCTCCCGCAGCCTGCAGCAAGTCCGCAATAAGCCTGTGCTGTTGCGTAAGATGGGCTGCCGGCCTATGCCAGTTGTGCAAGAGGGGCACGCATTAGGCCATGGTGCTTCTTACATCTTCCATGCCCAATATACAAGCAGCTTTAACATCACTCAGAGGCTGGGCACCCTCTAAAGTGGCAGGCATTAGCTGTCGCCTTGTAATGTTCCCTTAAAGGTCTGAGGTTGTGATCTTGAGCAGGCTTGATCCAACTTACAAAGGGTGAGAGTCTCTAATTCAGATTGTTCTGTCCAGAGACATTGAAATGGCTCATGAGCGAAATAGACATATCAAGTTTATTGTGGAGGGTGCCCATCTTAGCTTGGGGCAGAGCATATTATATGAACGAGGAGAGCCTAGACTGCAGCTGAATGGTGTATAATATTCAACGGAGTTTGTCTGATGGGAAATTATATAATGTGAAATGGAACGTAGCATTTAGTTCAGTAGAAGATGGGAGCAGGAGTAGGCCATTCGGCCCTTCGAGTAGATTGTATTCCTAATTTCAAAAATGATATGTAGTGAATGAGTGCCAGTTATGTGGTAAAGCATGAAAGTACATTGAATTTTAAATGGAATAGTTGGCTAATTTGATAGTGTAGACATGAAAAAATGTTGTTTTAATGGATATGATCTTAAAAATGGGTGGCAGGAGGCAGTGTGGGGTCGATGGGGTGGTTGGTGATGGAGTAATGCCGGTATTGCTTGGTTTGTACGTGCAGAAACAGATCAAGGAAAAACGCCCTTCATCTCCTGCTTCAACAAGTCGTAGACGCTCGCCCTCTCCAAATTTGGCAAAAAGACCCTCATGGCCAGCGAGCACAGGGGCTCGGAGAACCCCATCACCATCGAGCTCTGGGACCCGGAGACCCCCATCACCATCGAGCTCTGGGACCCGGAGACCCCCATCACCATCGAGTTCTGGGACCCGGAGACCCCCATCGCCATCGAGCACAGGGACCCGGAGACCCCCATCACCATCGAGCACAGGGTCTCGGAGACCCCCATCACCATCGAGCACCGAGGCTAAGAGACCCCCATCGCCATCGAGCACAGTGACAAATAGATCAACATCACCTTCAACAATCAAGTAAATGCTATAGATATTTAAAAATGATTAAGTTCTAATAATTTGTAAAACCATTGTTTTGTAATAACCTGATGCTTCTTCTGTGGGAATTATAGAATTGAGCTACAGATCAGCTATGATCTAATTAAAGGGTGGAACAGGCTTGAGAGGCTGGATGGCCTCCTCCTGTTCCTATTGAGCTGTTGTCATTTATAGATGAGCTTTCTTATTCCAGATTCATGCAAACCTGGAGATAAAATCTTTGCAAAAATGCTCCAATACTAGGTGAAACATGGAGCATTCTTTAAGCATACACCTTTACTGGGGCTTCACAATTCTGTACCTGTGGAAATCACAGTGGAACTTGGCATGTAACAATGTATTTCTTCTTCTAATGTTACCCCTTCTACTCTTCTCTACCCCTCCTCCACCCTCCCCTACTGTTTATTTTTATTCTTTCATGTGATGTGTGTGTTGCTGGCAAAGCCAGCATTTATGGCCCATCCCTAATTGCCCTTGAGAAGGGATTTCCCCACCTGTATTGGAGCCAATGCTTCTAACAATATCTAATATTCAGAGTCTTTCAAACACCAGTTTTCTGATCTCCATGATTGGAGTGTGTAGGTGCAGAAAGTGTTTAATGGCTGGGGTTTGTCGAACCCACGAGGTCCCTAATGTGCTGCTTTTGCTGAAACTCAGTTGGTTTAGCAGGTGAAGGGTACAAGGTGTGACATTCATGGAGATGAGCCAGCTGCAGGTCAGTGGGGCTTTGAAGATTGCAATCAGGAAATGCCACTTAGATTTAGAATACTGGATATTGGTCATCGATTGCTTGACACTTAGCTTCTACTCAACACCTAAAGTCGCAAGGGCGGTTGATGTTTAAAATTATGCCACATCTATGCATTGACTGAAATTCATTGGAATTTGAGCCATGATTATCCCACTGTGTATCTGAATGTTCAGTCGTGTTTCTTGGCTTTTGCATTTTTAGGAAGGGTGAGATGCTAGTTTTGGTTCTACTGAAATGGAATGGGTTGTATGTTATAGAAAAAAGGAAAATAAACCAAACTAAACATTTCTGAGAACTGTTGCTTCCCACTGTTGCATTGTAATTGTCTTTTAACAAAGTCATTGTTCTCTGAAACTGCTCAGTCTTGGTTTCAGATCTTAACTGACCATGATTTCATTTGAATGTTAGATCGAGTCCAAAGAACCGTCCTCCTCCTCCCAGCACATTCAAGCAGCACCCTCCATCCCCTACATCCGTCCAGAAGCCTCTGCCCGTTCACCGACTCCCACTTGCTTCCACTGGTGTAAGTGCAACCAAAAAGAAAATTGAGAAGGAGGGAAAACCAAAGCCAAAACCGGAAGTTACGGGTCCGGAGCATGAAAACGGGCAGATGTTGGAAAAAGAACCCTTGGCAATATCGTCTAGCAAAACCAAAGATTCTGAGCAGAAACCAGGTACAACCTGATCACGAGGACCAAGGGAGGGTCGGGCTTTAAGGGGAGCAATAATGCTTTCTAGATAATTTACTACTTGAATATGACTTGGAGAATTACCCCATATTGTCCTTGTGAGAATGTCCCATGTAGTAACAACAGCATGCATTTGTATAGCACCTTTAATGTAGTAAAATGTCCCAAGGTGCTTCACATGAGCTTTATCAAACAAAATTTGACACCATGTCACAGAAGATGATATTAGGACAGGTGACCAAAACTTTGATCAAAGTGGTATGTTTTAAGGAATGTTGTGAAGGACAAGTGAGAGGTAGAGGTGCAGGTTTAGGGAGGAAATTCCAAAGCTTAAGGCCTAGGCAACTGAAAGCACGGCCGCCAATAGTGGAGCGAAAGAAATGGGGCTGATCAAGAGAGGTGTCGGTGTAAGAGTGTGTGGAGGGAAACACAGTCAGGATCAGCTAAGAAAACATTTCGGGAACAAATGCCTTGGATCCTGCATCGCTGCCTTGTCCAGTTTGAAATCCCCTTCAAACTTTATTTACACTGCCAAATTCAGTCTAAATGGTGTTTTCATCAGATTCACTTTAGCAAAGCTTCTCTGAGTGACACACAGCATCCTGATTTGGACATGGACTGTTGTTTCCTTCTTGTTATAATAAAAGCAAAACACTGCAGATGCTGGAAATCTGAAATAAAAACAAGAAATGCTGGAAATACTCAGCAGGTCTGGCAGCATCTGTGGAGAGAGAAGCAGAGTTAACGTTTCAGGTCAGTGACCCTTCTTTAGAACTGACAAATATTAGAAATGTAAAAGATTTTAAGCAAGTAAAGCAGAGGGTGACGCAAGAGGTAACAGAAGAGAAAGTGTTGATAGGACAAGGTCACAGAGAATAACTGACCAGAAGGTCATGGAACAATGGCAAACAGTATGTTAATGGTGTGCTGAAAGAAAAAGCATTAGTACAGAGAGGGTGTGAATTGACTGCAAAGCACAAACATTAAAAAAAAGTTTAAAAATAGAAACAGTGGGTAGGCACAGTAGAAACAAACTA